>NC_087201.1:158824412-158841784 GCF_015104395.2 Macrobrachium nipponense | reverse complement strand
CAGTCTGCGAAACCCCCACCGAATTCGTCAAACGATATCGGCTGGTGGTCCTCTCGATTCCCGTAGAAATCGAGAATAGAGCAGGATTCCTCCTCAACGACCGGGGCTTACTCAGGTAGGACCCGAAGGTCCCCCCGGTAGCGCAGTCCCGAACGTGGGATCCTACAAAGAAATCTCTGTAGGATCCTTCCCCTTTCCTTCGTAGCCGTCAAAGGAGGAGAGGGGAATGGGGAAGGAATTGGATACTCGCCTCGCCTTCCCAGTGGAACTAGCAGTTGGAGAAGAGTAGGAGCAGCCATCGCCTTGCGGCGATGGCCTCTCAGAGTCTGGGAAAACGTATCGTCAGGAGAAAACGTTTTCCCGCGGAGGGTTACGAACTCTCACTGTAGGTAAGGGTCTGCCGCCACTGTGAACGTCGTCTGGGTGGGGCTGATCGACACCTGACAGGAGAGAGCCGAACCGTCCTCCGACTCATTCCAGTCCTCGTCGAGGTCGAAACCTCTCAGGAGGACCAAAGGAGTATTTAAATACGGTGTCCGAAGACACGTAGAAAACGCCGCTGTCGCAGTAGAGGAGGTGGAAGTAGCTTGATCGACCGGCCAGAACTGAGAGAGCCTTCTTGTCCGGAGACGAGAGACACTGGTTCGAGACAGAATCGGCAAGCTCCGATCGCGGCAGACCCACCGTCGGTTTTGGGTTCCCTCTCGGGGCCCCAAAACGACTCGAGTAGAGACGTGGGCTCTGCTGGTGGGAGCGGCAATCCTTCCGCAGGGTCATTATGCTGACGAATCAGCTTAATGACTTCTGCAAATTCCTCTGTATCTCGGGAGTAACCGCGTCTTGCGGAGTAGGACCGTCCAGTCCCTCCAACAAGAATAGATCCCTAGATACTCCTCCTTCAGAAGGAGCAAGAGCGGCAGACCCCTGACGGTCGCCTCCAGCTAATTGCGCGTATGTCCTGGTCGGTCCTAGAACCGTGCCTGGTCCATACGGCGTCATAGCGGGGTCCGCGAGCGGCGCACCTCTCGCGATCACTCATAGGTACCTCGCTCCTCCCGCGTAGCCCGAGGAGGTTGAAGGTACAGGAGAGGCAGACCTGACGCTCCCCCCCTAGCTCGCTGGCAGGACCAGCGTGCTTGGAGGGCTGCTGCTGATCGTCAACCCGCGGTGGCGATCGAGCAGCATGCCTAGCCTTGCCGCTCGCCTGAGGCGAGAGGCTTGGCTGAGAACGTCGACGCTGATCTCTAGCGTCAGGCGAGCTGTTGCTGGTTACCGTCTCCGCCCGGTCCCGATGGGAGCGGCTTCAGGTGACCTGCTAGGCTCGCTGTCACGGTGAGACCGCGAGCGTCCTCCTCGGCGCGTCGAGCCGCTGGTACCAGCCGTGGCTGGTACCGACGGCCGCGGGGACCCCTTCCTCGCCTCAACCGTTATGGGAGAGGCAGACCTGACGCTCCCCCCTCGCTCGCTGGCAGGACCAGCGTGCGTGGAGGGCTGCTGCTGATCGTCAACCCGCGGTGACGGTCGAGCAGCAGGCCTAGCCTTACCGCTCGCCTGGGGCGATTGGCTCGGCTGAGAACGTCGAGACCGATCTCTAGCGTCAGGCGAGCTGCCGCTGGTCACCGTCTCCGCCCGGTCCCATCGGGAGCGGCGGACGGGTGACCTGCTAGGCTCTGTATCGCGTCGAGACCGGCCAGCGTCCTCTCGGCGCGTCAAGTCGCTGGTACCAGCCGTGGCTGGTACCGCGCGGCCGCGGGGATCCCTTCCTCGCCTCAACCCGTGGCTGATCAGCGACCGTCACGTTTAGCCCGAGCAGCCAGTTGATCGCTGCGAGAGCGTCCACTGGCCTGGCGAGAGTTGTGCACGACTCTCGCCAGTCTTCTGCTCCGCGCCGCTGTCTTGACGGCGAGCGAGCTCGGGCGTCAAAACTTTGGCTGGACGGTCTTCTTGGAAGAGCGTCCACTCGGTGCTTCTCGCGAACGAGAAGCGGCCGAGACGGAACCTGGTTTAGCGGCAGACCCGCTAGCACCAGGTGAGGACGCACCAGCCGAGGCTGGTGCCCTCTGGTCCCCGTCGACTTCTTCTTGCAGAAGAAGCGACGGGCCCCGTTCCGCCCGAAGGAACAGGAGGACCAGCAGAAGAGCTCCCCAGCTCGCCTGAGCGAGCCGGGCCCTTAGAAGATCCCGAAGGAGTCTTCTTAGGGGGGAAGGAGGCAACCTTCTTCTTCTTTCGGCTGTTTGGCCTTAGAAGTCGAAGGGGAAGGAGAGGCAGCGGACGACGAAGAAGACGACGAAGACGACGACGACAACCTTCTTCCTCTCTTCTTCTTCTTCGCCAGGCTCCGCAGGACAGGCGTCAGGTTTTCCATCCAGGAGGGAGCCGGGGCAGTTGCCGAAGCAACAGGGCCCGACTGCAACCTGTCCGGAAAGACCTGAGACTGTGACAGCATCACCAACAGCAGGAACAACAGGAACAGGTCCAGGAACAGCAGGAACATCTGAAAGTGAATGAGCAGCAGGCACCTGATCTGAAAGGGAATGAGCGGCTGGGACAGCAACAGGTACGGCAGGCACGGCAGGTACCACAGGAGAGACAGGCGTCCTGTCGGCCGCTACCGTCATCCTCGGCACTGGCGGCAGGTCCAGGGGGGTACTCTTTGGGCAGCGGCAGTCCGGGGTCGGCAATACAAAGAACCCAGGTGGCGGTGGCACCGTCCTGATTGGCACGGCAGGAATTGGTTCTGGATTGCAGCCGTGGGTGTTACCGACATGACATGTGGTGTGTACACCAGGTGCGGTGACATCTCATATGCTGGTGTCGAGATTGTGGTTGTTGTAGTGGTTACCGTATCATGAGTGACCACTGCCGACCCCGCCAACCGCTGAATCAACCCCTGCAGTCCCAGCGACTACCACACCTGTTCCAGGTCGTCCTCGCTGATGGCAAACCTGCGGAAGCAACAGTCGGGTTAGTTAGAGGGGCTTCCTCGCGCCTGGGGGGAGAGAACCCCACCCAGAGCGGACGGAAGACCCCGAGTACAACTGGACGTCCGTTACCAAGGAGTCACTGGACTTTCCGATGACTTCTTGTGTCCTCGTACAGCACCCACTGCGCCTCTGACGAATGCATACACGTTACACAGGGCTCGTTGCGGGAGCACTCTCGCCCCCGACAACGAGTACAAACCTCGTGAGGATCTACATCCAAGGTCGTCTCCCACGGATGTAGCACCTGCGGTAACATAGATAGATTAGTAAGAGGGGTTCCCTCACGCACGGGGGGTGGGGGGAAGACATGCCCACCCCGAACGCAAGGAAAGACCCCAAATACAAAATACAATGAAGAAGCTGAGCGGGGGGCAGGAAGGAAGACGAAGAATCGGCTACCAAGGGAGTCGCGGGAGCTTTCCGACGACTTCCTGGCAGACCTTCGCTTCCCCCACCCCCGCACAGCAGTGCAAAGTAATATGAAAATGAAACAGAATACTGCCCTTGCGATTCACTTCATAGAACTTAAAGAGAAAAGATCAATTCCCGGGTAAGGGTAAGAACGGAAACTTGATCCAATAATATGATGCTATCATAAAATATATATGAAAATGAAACAGAATACTGCACTTGCGATTCATTTCACATAAAAATCGTAAGGATCAATTCCCGGGTAAGAACGAAAATTGATCCAGATTAAATTCATGCAATCAATAAATGAAAATGAAAAGAATATTGCAATTGCGAATCCACTTTCATTGCATTCTATTATACAAACTTAAAAGTTCGTGCCGAGCGCAATCACACTCTCGGTAACGAACGCACAGGGCAAAAATATAATGAAAAAAGTACTTACATTTTTCAATTACACCCTTCGCCCAATACATGACTCGGCGCGAGCGCGCCCGTCCTCGGCACCGAGACATAATTCAAGGGTTCATAATTAAGTAATGAAAATGAAAACGTGTACTTACAGTTTTCATTTTCAAGTCAAACAAACCATTAGTAGAAAACACAATATAAACAAAGCATACGACGATGAAGCGGGCAGAGAGCGATGACGAACACGTCCTTCACACCCGCGGCCGAAAGCAAAAGTGATTTGTTTACCTCCCAGTCGCGCGGCGCGCGACGATCGGACAAGCAGTTAACTACCGTTCTCCCCTTGTTCGAAGCTTACGACCGTTCCAGCTGCCGCTAGCTACTTCCTATTGTTAAAGGACCGAGGGTTTGTATTACGTATCGGAACAAATGCAATTTTAGACAAATTGTCATTTGTTCCGACACGGCATACAAACCTTCGGTCCTTTTACAATAGGAAGACTCACTTCTTGGTGGGAGGAATCTGAGTCTTTTGTGAACAGACTGGTGTTCGCCCAACCTTGGAAGCCTCCCTGGTCGTAAGAGCGAGGGAGGGATCCAAGCCTCTGTCCGATTGATCGGGGTGTGCACCGCGGGATCAATGGTCAGACCTCTGGACCGAGTACTAAGAGAGAGGCATGCGTATCTCTTCGTACCAGCAATGTAAGAACTTGTTCCTGTACAGGAGCAAATATAAAGTCATGGGTTTGACTCTTGTAGGCATCCACTTCCCCCCCTTGTAGAAGGAAGTGGTGGATATTCTGCTCCTATCCCTAGTGAAAGGGATAGGATGGGGCTCTGTCATATAGCTCACCTGCATCTCGTCCTCATCCAGCGTAGTGACGACCATGGCCCTCTGCCCACAGGTATAGGAGGAGGAAAAGATGAAGAGAGAGCCAGTCACTCAATCACTCACACATCCATCCACACAGTCACACCAGGACCTCGATGCTGTTCAGCCTGCGAGGGTCTGGGTTAGCTACACAACTTGTTTGAGCAGCCACCACGGGTCCCAAGGAAAAGGTATCCAAGGACCTGTGGGCAATATCCCGAAGGTAGAAGGACGTAAAGGTAGTCTGGTTAGACCAGACCCCTGCCTTCAGGACCTGCGCCACGGAGAAGTTCTTACGAAACGCCAACGAGGGGCCAATACTTCTGACTTCGTGAGCTCTCGGACGGGACGTACGGATGTCGTCACTACCATCAGCCTCATACGCCCTCCTGATGACCTCACGCAGCCAGAATGAAAGAGTGTTCTTGGATACTTCTTTCTTGGTGACCCCGGTGCTAACGAAGAGGCGTCGACACTCAGGCCTGAGGTGTCGAGTTCTCTTCAGATAGCGCCGTAGCGCCCTCACAGGACAAAGCAGCATCTCATCCGCATCGTTATCGGTGAAGTCCACTAGGGAGGGAATCGTGAATGACTCGAACCTGTCGTCAGGGATTGACGGTTTCTGAGTCTTCGCAACGAAGTTCGGGACGAAATCGAGCGTCACAGATCCCCATCCCCTGGAGTGTCGTACATCATAGGAAAGACCATGAAGTTCCCCTACTCTCTTCGCCGATGCCAGGGCCAGCAAGAAGAGGGTCTTTGAGGGTCAGATCCCTGTCTGACGACTCTCGGAGTGGCTCGAACGGCGTTCGAGTCAGACTCCTAAGGACGAGAGTCACATCCCAACGCAGGGGGCCTGAGTTCCCTGGTGGGCAAGACCTTTCGAAGCTCCTCATAAGCAAGGAGATCTCGAACGAGTTCGAGATGTCCAATCCCCTCAGTTTCAGGACGAGCGCCAAGGCGGCTCTGTATCCTTTGACTGTGGGGACTGAGAGGAGCTTCTTCTCTCGGCGAAGAAAAACGAGGAAATCCGCTACCCTGCTGAAGAGTGGCTCTGAGAGGAGATAGACCCCGTCTACGACACCAACCACAGAAGACGGCCCACTTCCCCTGGTACACAGCTGCAGAGGACTGACGGACGTTTCCAGCCATCTCTGTTGCTGCGCTACGAGAAAAGCCTCTCGTTCGCAAGAGATGGTGGATAACAGCCAGCCGTGAAGACGTAGAGACTGGACTGCTCGGTGGTACCGGCTCGACGTGTGGCTGGGCGAGAAGGTTGTGCCAAGGGGGAATCTCTCTCGGTTCTCCTGCGAGAAGAGCCAGCAGGTCCGGATACCAATGGCCTGTGGCCATTTGGGAGCCACCAGGATCATCCTGAGATTCGGGGTGACCAGTGCTCGACTGATCACCTTGCGAATCAGGCTGAACTGGGGGAAAGGCATAGGCGAAGAGGTTGTCCCACGGGTGTTGAAGAGCGTCCTCTGCAGCTGCCCATGGGTCCGGCACGGCCGAGAAGAACACCTGGAGCTTCCTGTTGTGCCGGGTGGGCGAACAGATCCACGACTGGTCGCCCCCACAGGTCGAAGAGCCTTTCCGCCACGTCCTGGTGTAGAGACCATTCGGTTCCTATCACCTGATCCCGACGGCTGAGCGTGTCTGCTACTACATTCCTCTTCCCTGGAATGTAGCGTGCCGACAGCTCTATTGAGTGTGCCTCGGCCCACTCGTGCACCTGCCGAGTCAACTGGTACAACGGGAGAGACACTAGTCCCCCCTGTTTGTTGACGTAAGCCACCACCGTGGTGTTGTCGCACATCAACACCACTGAGTGTCCCATCAAGCGGTCCTGCAAACTCTTGGAGAGCGAGGAACGCTGCCTTGAGTTCCAGTACATTGATGTGAAGGTGCTTGTCGTTCTCGTCCCACACTCCTGAAGTCAGCAACTCCTCCAGTGTGCGCCCATCCCTCGGTCCGATGCTCTGAGAACAGCTGCATGTCCGGGGGGGGAGTGCGCAGAGGCACTCCTCTTAAGAGGTTCCTGTCATCCAGCCACCAGGCTAGGTCCTGCCTCACCTCCTGTGTCAGTGGACACTGGAAAGCTTGGGGATCCGTCGCCTGTGACCAACTCTCCTTTAGTCTCCACTGAATGAGACCGCAGTGAAGACGCCCGTGAGGGACTAACTTCTCGAGTGACGACAGGTGTCCGATCACGACTTGCCATCGCTGAGCTGCCTGTTCCTGCCGAGACAGGAACTGGTTGGCTGCCTCCCTGAATCTGCTGATCCGCGAGTCTGCGGGGAAGACTCGCCCTGCTACCGTGTCGATCAGCATACCCAGGTACTTCATCCTCTGCTTGGGCTCGAGATCGGACTTTTCGAAGTTCACACAACGATCCCCACCCGATCGCGACAGAACTCGAGCAGTCGATCCCTGTCCTGTAGCAACTGCGAGCGGGAGCTCGCCAGGACTAACCAATCGTCGAGATACCTCATCAGACGTATCCCGTGCGAATGGGCCCAAGCAGACACCAGAGTGAACACTCGCGTGAACACCTGTGGGGCGGTTGAGAGACCGAAGCAAAGTGCCCTGAACTGGTACACCGTCCCGTCGAGGATGAAGCGGAGGTACTTTCTGGAGGACTGATGAATGGGTATTTGGAAATACGCATCCTTCAAGTCCACTGAAAGCATGAAATCGTTCTCCCTGATGGAGTCGAGCACTGAGCGTGCCGTCTCCATCGTGAACCGGGTCTGGCGAACAAACCGGTTCAGGGGAGAGAGATCTATCACCGGGCGCCAGCCTCCCGTAGACTTTTCCACCAGGAAGAGTCGACTGTAAAAGCCCGGTGACTGATCCGTGACGATTTCTACAGCTCTCTGCTCAGCATGGTCTTGATCTCCTGTCTCAGTGCTACGTCCTTCGATGACCCTGGAACGTACGACTGCTGTTGGACCGGGTTGGAGGTGAGGGGTGGCCGAGATTCGAAGGGTAAAAATAATAGATATCCCTCCCGAAGGACATCTACAATCCAGGTCTCGGCGCCGTAGCGCTGCCAAGTTGCCCAATGGCTGGCCAGGCACCCCCCCACTTCCGGCAGCAGGTGAGGGGGACGCCGTCCCTAGCGTTTCCCCTTTCCCCCCTTTCTTCGACTTCTTCCCAGAGCCTCCACGGGAGGAGGAGGGCTGGGAGGAGGGCTGGTTACGGCTCCCCTTGCCAGAAGTCGAAGAAGACAGAGTCATTCCCCGGGGCTTCGACGCAGCTACCGTCTTAGCCACCGAGGAAGCGCTAGCCGAGCTCTTAGACTTGGCCGCAGTCCGAGGCTGCCCAGAAGCCTTCGAGACCGCCTGGTGAACCAGCCGGTCACTGTCGTCAGTGCGCCGTCTGTCCACCGCAGCGTCCACCATCTCTCCTGGGAAGAGAGACGTGGGAACTCCGTAAAGGTCCGTTGCAAAGTCCCAACGCCGCTTCACGCCCCCCAGCCGCCCTGGAAACCCGAGTAAGGACAGCGTCCCTTCGTCGGAGAACCAGATTGGCCCACAGGTTCACCGTCTGGTGGGCAAGGAAGGAGATGGCTCTTCCCCCAGACTGGCAAAGTCTCCTGAAGGCCGAGTCATCTTCGGGAGAAATTCCCCCGGAGATTGGCTGCGACCTTAGATACTGTGAGGGACCACAGATCTAGCCAGGAGACGGCCTGGAAAGCTGCCATGGCGGTAGATTCCAGGCCGAGTGCCTCTTGCTGCGAGAACCACAGGTTCTCGGACAGGAGCTGCTGCAGAGACACACCCGGAGTTAGCCTGGCTAACTCCGGGTTCACCTGTTTGGGCGGCATCGGGTCTTCAGATGGCACGTAAAAACGCCGCTGTCGCAGCAGAGGAGGTGGAAGCAGCTTGCTTGACCTGCCAGACTTGAGAGAACCGTCTTGTCCGGAGACAAGCGATTCAACCTGGTCCAGCACTGAGTCCGCAAGCTCAGAACGCGGCAAACCCACCGTCGGTCTGGGTTCCCTCTTCGGGCCCCAGAACGACTCGAGCCGGGACGTGGGCTCGGATGGTGGGAGCGGCGATCCTTCCGCGAGGTCGTTGTGCTGACGAATCAGCGCAATAACCTCGGCAAAGTTCCTCTGGATCTCAGGAGTGACTGCGTCCTGCGGAGTCGGACCGTCCAGTCCCTCAAACAGGAGCACCTCCCAAGACCCTCCTCCCTCAGGGAGAGAGGCAGCGACAGACCCCTCTCGGTCTCCTCCAACCACCTGTGCGTACGACCTGGCTGGTCCGAGAACCGAGCCTGGTACGTACGACGACGTGGTGGGATCCTGACGGGCGCACCCCTCACGATCACTCCTCAATACCTCGCCCCTCCCGGTGTAACCCGAGGAGGTTGAAGGTATGGGAGAGGAAGACCTGACGCTCCCTCCTCGCTCGCTGGCAGAACCAGCGGGCTTGGAAGACTGCGGAGGCGATCGCCAACCCGCGGTGGCGATCGAGCTGCAGACCTAGTCGAGCCGTCTCGCTGTGGAGAACGGCTGGACCGAGAACAGCGGCCCCGGTCTCGTGTGTCAGAGGAGCTGGTGCTGGTCGCCGTACCCGATCGCTCTCTGTGAGAGTGACGGTCAGGCGACCGCGAGCTCCACTGTCACGGTGAGATCGGTGCGTATCCTCACGGTGCGTCAGTTCGCTGGTACCAAGCCGTGGCTGGTGCCGGCGAACGGGGGGACCTCTTCCCAGCCTCAGCCCGTAGCCGGTCATGGACCGTCACGTCCGCACCGGGTAGCCAGCTGCTCGCCGCGAGAGCGAGAGCTGGTCTGGTGAGAGTCGCGTGAGCGGCTGTCACCAGTCTTCCGCTCCGTGCCGTGAACCTGACGCTGAGCGGACTCAGAGGTCTGGTTCCTGGCTGCACGGTCGCTGGTAGGCGACCGTACACTCGGTACCTCTCGCGAACGAGCGGCCGAGACGGACCCTGCTGCTGTGGCCGAACCACTGACAGCAGGTGAGGAAGTGCCGGTGTTAGCCGGCACATCTCTGGTCCCCACCCCGTAGTCTTCTTCCTTGCGGAAGAAGAGACGGGTCCTGCCCCCGAAGGAGCAGGGTGACCAGCGGAAGACCCCCCGTCTCACCAGAGCGAGACGGGCCCTTAGAAGTTCCCGAAGGAGACTTCTTAGGGGGGGGGGAGGGGGGGGAGGCGACCTTCTTCTTCTTCGGCGGGGAGCCTTAGAAGAAGAAGGGGAAGAGGCGGCAGACGACGACGACGACGAGAAGACGATGAAGACGACGACGACACCTTCCTCCTCTTCTTCTTCTTCTTTCGTCAACTTCTCAGGACCGACGTCAGATCTGTCATCCAGGACGGAGCCGGGGCTGCTGTTGCCGAAGCAACAGGGCCCGGACGCACCTGTCCGAACAGATCAGCATCGGGAGCAGCGGCGCCAGGAACAGGAACAACATCAGCAGGTGCAGGCATCACAGAACGGCAGAAGAGACAGCAGGAGCAGTACAGGAACGGCAAGCAGTGGTCACGGCAGGTACGGCAGACTGTGTAGGCGGTCCAGATGGGCGGACCAGCGGCACAGACATCCTAGGTACCGGTGGGAGGTCCAGGGGCGAGCTCTTCGGGCACACGAAGTCCGGTCGCGGCAGCACGGCAAACCCAGGTGCGGCATCACACTCCCCCGAGTTACGGCGACTGGCCCCTGCACCGATGTAGTGGGTGTCACAGAGACCGTGTGCTGGGTGTACACCAGGTGAGGAGGTGAAGCGTAGCCGGGTTGTAAGGGTCGTGGTGGTGGTCGTGACCGTTGCATGGGTGACCGCCACAGCGCCAGCGAGGATGGTAGCAGCCCCTGGACACTCGGCAACGCCCTGCAACCCCAACGATGCCCAGCACCTGTCCGAGGTCATCCTTCGCGGCAACCGCACCTGAGGAGGCAAAAGTCGGGTGATTAGGGGGATCCTCTCCCAGCTCGCAGCGAAGACGAACGGATAGAGGACCCAGAGTACAACTGGACGTCAGGGTATCTAGCGCCCTCCTCCACACTCGACAGTCAGGAGAAGAGAAGGACCTAGACACCCCCCCCGAAGGGGAAGGCGCGAGACATGGAAGTTGAGCGGTGGCGGCAGGAAAGAAGACGAAGTGTCCGTCACCAAAGGAGTCGCGGTGGGAGAGCTTTCCGACGACTCCTTTGCAGGCCTTCGCTTCTTCCTGCCCTCATACAAAGTCCACTGCGCCTCCGACCATCATTACAAACATCACAATGGCTCGGCTCGGGTGCATTCCGCGCCCCCGACACCGAGCACACAAAATATGAGGGTCTATCTCCGGGAAAGAGCGGAACTTCCCGCATTACGCCCTTCGGTACCCGGGCATAGTCTCCGTGGGGTAGCGAGGCGAGGAGATTCCATCATTATCAAATTTAGTTGAATTAATATGAAAAGAGAGAATGATTGTACTTACAATGAACTCTTTCATACACAACACCAAACCAATACTCAGAAAGCAAACGACGAGAAGCGGGCAGAGAGCGTCGAACACACACGTCCACTCGCTGTGAGGCCGAAAGCAAAAGTGGTTTTTGTTTAACCTCCCAGTCGCGTGCGCGCGCGCCTGTCGGACAAGCAGTTAACTACCGAACCCTTGTTCGAAAGCTTACGACCTATCCAGCTGCCGCTAGTACCTTCCTATTGTAAAGGACGAAGGTTTGTTTATGCCGTGTCGGAACAACTAGTTTTTCACTGCAGTCACCCTATAACTGTTAGGTAGAAGGATAACCAACGCCCCCCTCCCCCCACCACAAAATAAAAGGAACACAAGTTAAGCAGTCAGTAGGGAGTACTAGGTACTAGCCTAGCTAGCTATATTGATGAAGTTCTAGGTAAATTACGGGTAGATCTAAGCAATAACACAGCGTTGGGTATTTGTGGAAATTAGTTTCCTATAGTATTTGGGTTGCCAAGGTATTAGTATCTAAGAATTTACCGTTATTTTTTGGGGGGGTCGAATGTAATTAACCTGTAGCCTAGTACCTAGGTAGGTACCTAGTATGTTATGGAATAGGTATAGTAGTAGTTTGTTAAAGAACACTTTCCTAATAGGTAGCTACTACTACCTAAGGACAAGTTTGTACTTATGAAATTTTACCTAAAACACAAGACAACCTGTCCGAACAATATAGCTATTGCTCTTGTGTCGGTGAGAACTTAAAATATCACACAATTCGAGATTATGTTTACATAAAACACAAGATGCACCTGTCGTTTAACAGTAGTAGTAGTTCTTGCAGATAACAGCTATGTACCGACACTCTTCAGTCAACTGGAATGTAAGATGGGATAATATGTGTAGAGGAATATATTAATTAAGGTCTCGAGACTTGGGATTAGCTTTATTCATACTCTATCCCGAGCCTTATGATGTGACAGACTCGATGTGTGCATCATGAGATGTTTTGCTGTACTATCTTCAACTCAAAGTAAGTTACAAATTTCTTTATAAGGAAACTGCGTTATTTGAACATGTCTTTTTTTTTCTCTGGATGAGGAACACAAAAACAAGATATTATAACAGGTCTTCCTCCATAGCATAAAAAATTTAGTACCACCATTCTATGTTTAACAAGACTATAAATGCGTGAGTATTATCATATATAATTTCTTTGGTAAGACAAATGTTCCTTTCTACTTCACTCTTCCAATTTGTAGTATCCCATTACCTTTCAAATTCATTTAAGTTCTTGTCATTATTTCCTACACTATGGTCTTTACAATCAAATTTTATTTGTCGCATTTGTAATGACATTCTGGTATCGCAGCTTACTCCCCATCAATCATGATTTTGTTTATAATGTTCCTATTTTTCCTCTCAATGTTACAGTTGCTGTTGTGTCCTAATATTCTGTTGTAAACCTCATTCTCTATTCTTGGTAACTTTTCAATCTCCATTCTAGTCATATATGAGATAGAAGGCAAAGTAATAAGCTGCCGAAAAGCTTCTAAATAAAAAATTCATAATGAATTTATGACAGCTTTACGACCTTATATGTTTTCTCTATCGTTTGATGCTTATGTCTTGATTTGATTAGGTACCTTTCTTTTATCATCTAATGCAACAAGTAGTTTATTTATGATCTCTACCTCTTAAATGTTTTATGACTGGTCTGGTTTGTATTTCACATTGCATATAATGAAACAGTTTATTTTCTTGTTAATCAATAGACCATACTTCCCGGTTTCTGGTACTGATATAATAAGAATGATTTCTGCCTCTTTTATATTTTCAGCAATAACCAGTGGATCATATAGAAACAATAACGGGCCTATACTAGTTTGCATTAATGAATCCTTTATTTTCTTCTCATACATGTAATCAGCTTAACCCTTTTTTTAAACCACCGATAATTTATTTTCTTATTTTTTTCTTAGGTTCAGGGTTAAGACTTTGCCTTCGCAACGGCGCCATGAGAGTTGAAAATCTGCAGGGAGCCGTTACATAGGGCAATCATGAAACAATCTATTACTAACATTGACTTGCCTCTCGTGTGGTGTCGTGTTTGCTGGTCGAGCTTTGGGCGCAATCTGTCATTCTGCAACAAGAAAACCTACGCATTTGAGTCGTGCAAGTGCAAAGAGTCTCTTCTTTGAGAAGAATAACGTAAAGCTGTTGAAGGCTATGCCCATCTGCACCTCCGAAATGGAAGAATCCACAGAGAAAAAACTAGTGTTGAACATGAAGAACAGCTCTGATGTGAAACACCAGGCAAGTCCTCTACCTACCTAGTACTACTACTAGTACTACCTATAATATAGTACCTACCTAGTAGCTAGTAGTAGTAGTACCTAGTAGATTCACATCACCCGTACATCTGATGTTTAGGCCAGTCCCTTGCGATGCTCCTGATTGGTTGTTGATTAGGTAGTAGCCAGTCACAGGGCTGGAAACTCGCAGACTCTCTCGAGAGTTCACATAGACAAAGTTTACCCTATGTTCCTCCTCCTCTCTTGAGGGATAGGCTAGCTACTTTTGAAGGATGTATCCCTCAGGAAAGGTGGAACATACATCCTGACTATGTGAACTCTCTTGAGAGACTGAGAGTTTCTAGCCCTGTGATTGGCATATCGACAGCCAATCAGGAGTGTCGTCAGGGACTGGCCTAGACATAAGATGCATGGCTGATGTGAATTAAGTACTAGGTAATACCAAAAGCTTTAGCTTTTAACATTATTATTAAACTAGGTACCGGTGCAGCTGCAGTGTAGGTCGCCGCAGAACAGTTAGCTATAGCTATACTAGTACTTAGATCTACCTAGTGATCAACTCTACTAGGTATTACTTAAATTAACCTTTAATTACTTACCACTTCTTCCAAACTTATTATAGGTACAATTGCCCCATAAGCTTTAGGTACTAGTATTGCCAAACCTAGTATACTATAGTCATTTTAGGAGTTTCCTCCCATGATGCCAAATATACTAGGTACATATTTTGTGGGAAGTGACCGTGTTTAGGCGTTCCTTTTTAATCCTTGCCCATAGAAGCAATAGTAATCTTAGTTTGATCCTGCTCTCCAATAGATCAATGGTAATTTCCCTTAGAAAGAGTGAAAACTATTATCGTAACTTGTAACAAGACATTTGCATAATTTCATTTGCAATTAATGAAGATTGAAGGAAAAGAAGTACATATACCTAATACACAACTGTGATTCCAGCCAATAATTTTTTTTCTCTTGCATCCCGTGTCCAGACCTTTGTTGTTTCCAAGAAAACTCAATTGTTCCGATACGTAATACAAACCCTCGGTCCTTTAACAATAGGAAGGTAACTAGCGGCAGCTGGGACGGTCGTAAGCTTCGAACAAGGGGAGAACGGTAGTTAACTGCTTGTCCGATCCGCGCGCGCGCGCCCGCGACCCGAGAGGTGAAGAATCACTTTTGCTTTCGGCCGCGGGTGTGAAGGACGTGTCGTCATCGCTCTCTGCCCGCTTCATCGTCGTATGCTTTTGTTTATATGTGTTTTCTACTAATGGTTTGGTTTGACTTGAAAATGAAAACTGGTAAGTACACCTGTTTTTCATTTTCATTACTTAATTAATGAATCAACATGGAGCTATCGCCGTAGAGACGGCGATTTCCGCTCTTTTCATGAATTGAACCCTTGAATTATGTCTCGTGCCGAGGGCGGGCGCACTCACGCCGAGTCATGTATTTTGGGGCGAAAGTGTGTAATTGAAAGATGTAAGTACTCTTTATTCATTATTTTTGCCCTGTGCGTTCGTTGCCGAGAGCTTGATTGCGCTCGCAAGAGCCTCTTATTTTGTATGAATAGAATGCATGAAAGTGGATTCGCAATGCAGTTTTCTTTTCATTTTCATTTATTAATTGCATCAAATTTAATTTTGGATCAAATTCCGCTCTTACCCGGGAATTAATCCTTACGATTTATTGCTGTGAAAGTGAAAATAGCAAGTGCAGTATTGTTCATTTTCATATATATTTATGATAGCATCATATTATTATGGATCAAGTTTCGCTCTTACCGGGAATTGATTTTTCCCTCTTTAAGTTCTATGGAAGTGAATCGCAAGTGCAGTATTCTGTTTCATTTTCATATTACTTTTCACTGCTGTGCGGGGGTAGGTGGGGAAGCGAAGGTCTGCCAGGAAGTCGTCGGAAAGCTCTCCCGCGACTCCCTTGGTATCCGATTCTTCGTCTTCTTTCCTGCCCCCCCGCTCAGCTTCCTCGTATTTTTGTTTTTTGGGGTCTTCCTTCCGTTCGGGGTGGGGGCATGTCTCCCCCCCCCCGTGCGTGAGGGAACCCTCTTACTAATCTGTCTGTGCTAACAGCAGGTGCTACAGCCGTGGGAGACGACCTTGGACAGGTATGGACCACTGCGGCTGCAGGGCGTGCCTAGCATCCACGATCTGCTGCAGAGTCTAGCGAGGTCTGGGGCGGTGACCTTGGAGTGGTCTCCACTACAACCTTCACGGCCGCTTATGCTGCTTCCCCCCGCTGGTCTACACCCCATGCTGTGTCGGTGACGCCGTCTGCCGCTTCTAGGGCCGGTCCGCGCCGTACCGAGGAGGGGTAGCCCGCCGCTGCCTGTTTTTTCTTCGTGTTGCCTGCCCCAGACTCCGCTGTTCCAGCAGCTCGCCACCCCTGGACCGGCCGCCAGTACCACGCTGGCTGCCGATGATTCTACGAGGCAGGATGGCGGGCCTGCCGTACCTGTCGCTGATGTGGTTCCCGCTACTGGCTTGGCTGTCCCTTCTGTGTTTACCGCTGCCGCTGTTTCCTGCCGCTCCTGAGCTGGTTGCTGTTCCTGTCGCTCCTGGTTCCTGCTGCCTGTCATGCTGGTCCTGCCCATGTGTGGTCTTCCCCAGTCCAGGTCCTTCCGGACAGGTGCAGTCGGGCCGTGTTGCTTCGGCAATAGGCCCGACTCCGGCCTGGATGGAGGACCTGACGACTGTCCTGCGTGAGCTGACGAAGAAGAGGAAGGTGTCATCTTCGTCTGTTGCTGCCTCTTCCCCTTCGACTTCTAAGGCCCCATAAGCCGAAGAAGAAGAAGGCTGCCTCCCCCCCTAAGAAGTCTCCTTCGGGAACTTCTAAGGGCCCCCCGTCCCACCTCGGTGGGACGGGGGTGGGGGGGTCCTTCTGCTGGTCCTCCTGCTCCTTCGGGAGCGGGGCCCGTCTCCCCTTCCGTAAGGAAGAGATAGACGGGGACCAGAGGGAGTATCGGTTAGCTCTGGTACTCCTCGCTGGTGCTAGCGGCGATGGCCGCTACGCCAGGTTTCCGGCTCGTCTCTCGTTCGCGGGAGATCCCGAGTGTACGCTCTCCCTCGGGAGACCGTGCAGCCAAAGTTTCGGCGCCAGAGTTCGCTCGGCGCCAAGACCACGGCACGGAGCAGAAGGCTGGCGAGAACCGCTCAGGTGACTCTCGCCAGGCCAGCGGCCGCTCTCGCAGCGACCAGCTGGTAACCGGGGTTTGTTTCCCCCTAAGAAGACTCCTTCGGGAACTTCGAAGGGTCTCGTCACATTCCGGTGTGACGGGGGGGGTTGGGGGTTCTTCTGCTGGTCCTCCTGTTCCTTCGGGAACGGGGCCCGTCTCCCCTTCTGAGAAGAAGAAGAAGACGGGGACCAAGGGTGTGCTGGCTACCGCTGGTACACCCTCGCCTGGTCTTGGCAGCTCTGCTGCTAAGCCAGGTACCGGCTCGGTTTTCTCGTCCGCGCGAGAAGTTCCGAGTGTACGATCTCCTTCGGGTGACCGTGCAGCCAAAGTTAAGACGCCTGAGTTCGCTCAGCGTCATGACCGAGGCACGGAGCAGAAGACTGTCGAGAACCGCTCAGGTGACTCTCGCCAGGCCAGCGGCCGCTCTCGCAGCGACCAGCCGGTACCTCGGGTGGACGTGACGGTCTCTGACCGACCGGGTTCCACGGGTTTGAGGCTGGGAAGAGGTCCCCCAGGTCCCCTCGACCGACGGTACCAGCCTCGGCTGGTACCAGCGGTTTGACGTGCCGCGAGGACGCTCACACGGTCTCACGGCGAAAGCGAGCTCTGCAGGTCACCTGACCGCCGCTCCCCACAGGGACCTGGGCGGATACGGTGACCAGCAGCAGCTCGTCTGACGCACGGGACCGGGGTCGACGTGCTCAGTCGAGCCGCTCGCCACAGGTGAGCGGCACGGCCAGGCCTGCAGATCGATCCCCACCG
>NC_087201.1:158807812-158823912 GCF_015104395.2 Macrobrachium nipponense | reverse complement strand
GTCACTTTCACTACACTTTTCATGGGCTTCCTAACCGTACTTCTTAAGAGAACGCCAGTGCGTTCTTCGACATAGGAAGATCTGGTTTTTTCACAGAGCACCACAAGTTCTCCGAAGAGCCTCTGCATGCTCTGGTTTTCTGCAAATAAAACTTGAGAGCCCTGACAGGACACAGGACTCTCTCAGCTTTAGGTCCCACTAGCTCCGACAACCCTTTGATCTCAAACGTCCTCGCCAAGGTTGGAAGGGTTCTCGTTCTTTGCTAAGAACGTAGGACTTAAGGAACAAACTGCACTATGATCCTTAAACCCAATGTGCTTGCTTATGACTTGTATTTCGCTAACCCTCTTCGCCGTCGCCAGAGCGGTTAGGAAAATGGTCTTCTTAGTAAGATTCCTAAGCAAAGCTAAATGGAGCGGTTCAAATTGACTCGACATGAGAAACTTAAGTACCACGTCTAAGTTCCACGATGGTACTTTCGGTTGGAGAACTTTCACAGTCTCAAATGATCTAATGAGATCATGAATGTCTCTTATCATTCGCTAAGTCGAGTCCTCTATGCCTGAAGACCACAGAAAGCACGCTTCTGTAGCCTTTAATCGTGGGAACGGCCAGTTTCGCTTCTTTCCTAAGGTGAAGAAGGAAATTGCTATCTGGCTCACAGAGGTTGAGGTGGAGGAAATGCCCTTCTTTCTGCACCAACTTCTAAAGACAGCCCACTTCGATTGGTAAACTGCGATTGAGGAGGGCCTCCTTGTGGTGGCAATCGCTGTTGCCACAGGTCTTGAAAAACCCCTCGCTCTGGCCGACTTCTTGATAGTCTGAACGCAGTCAGACTCAGAGCGGGGAGGTTTTTGTGGTACCTCTCGAAGTGGGGCTGTCTGAGTAGATCTTTCCTTAGGGGCAGAGTCCTTGGAAAGTCTACCAGGAAGGACATCACCTCCGTGAACCAGTCGACCGCTGGCCAGAAGGGGGCAATGAGGGTCATCCTCGCTCCCTTTGATGCAGCGAACTTCCTCATCACTTCCCCGAGGATTTTGAATGGGGGAAAAGCATAAATGTCTAGTCCCGACCAATTCCACAGTAGGGCGTCTACTGCCACTGCTCCCGGGTCCAGAACTGGGGAGCAATAAAGCGTAAATCTCTTCGTTCGGGAAGTTGCGAAAACGTCGACATGAGGACGTCCCCACAGCTTCCATAGCGCCTGGCATACCTCCTGATGAAGGGTCCATTCCGTCGGCAGAAGCTGTCCTTGCCGACTGAGAAGGTCCGCTCGCACGTTTTCCATGCCTGACACGAATCTTGTCAGAATCGTGACGTTTTGCGAATTCGCCCAAATCAGGATATTCTTCGCGATGGTGAACAAAGAAGGAGAGGGAGTTCCCCCCTGTTTCCTGAGGTATGCCAGGGCTGTGGTGTTGTCCGAGTTTATCTGAACCACTTTGTTGGAGACTTCCTCTTGGAAGAACCTTAGAGCAAGGTAAATCGCTGAAAGTTCTTTTAGATTGATGTGCCAGGACACCTGTTCCCCTCTCCAGGTGCCTGACACTTCTCTCCCTCCTAGTGTTGCTCCCCAACCCGTGGAGGACGCGTCGGAGAACAACACTAGGTCGGGGTTCCGAAGTTTGAGCGAAAGTCCTTCCGCAAGCTTCTTTGGATCCAACCACCATTTGAGGTGCTTTTTCACTTCTTCCGTCAAAAACAAGACCTCTTCTAGATCCTGTTTGCGTGACCAATTGCTAGAGAGGAAGAACTGGAGTGGTCAGAGGTGCAACCTTCCCAGAGAAACAAACTTCTCCAGTGAGGAAATGGTCCCCAGCAGACTCATCCATTCCCTCACCGAGCATGTTTCCTTCCCTAGAAAGGCTGACACTTTGTCTAGGCATTGAAGTTGTCGTCCCTGGGACGGAAAAGCCCGAAAAGCCACCGAGTCCATCTGAATCCCCAGATAGACTAAGGATTGAGAAGGAGTCAGATGCGACTTTTCGAGATTCACCAGAAGTCCCAGGGACCTCGCTAACGACAAAGTCGTGTGAAGGTCCTTCAGACACCGGTCTTGCGATGAGGCTCGAATAAGCCAGTCGTCTAGGTAGAGAGAGATCCTTATTTCCGCAAGATGGAGCCACCTCGCAACGTTCTTCATAAGAACGGTGAACACCATCGGCGCCGTGCTGAGACCGAAGCAGAGTGCCCTGAACTGGAATACCTTCCCTTTCAGGACAAACCGCAGGTATTTTCTTGATCGGGGATGGATGGGGACGTGAAAGTATGCTGCCTGAAGGTCTAATGACCATCCAATCCCCGGTCTTAAGGCTGCAAGCACGGATTGAGGTGTCTCCATCTTGAACTTCTGCTTGGTAATGAAGCGATTTAGACTGCTGACATCCACAATGGGGCGCCACCCCCGACTGCTTCGGCACTAGGAACAGACGGTTGTAAAACCCTGGAGAACTCCGGTCGAAGACCTGTTCCACCGCCTGCTTCTCGATCATTTGATCTAGTAGATCGTGAAGCACTTTCCGTTTTTCTCCCTGATACGAAGGAGACAAATCCTTTGGTGTCGAAGACAGCGGGGGTAACTTCAGGAAAGGAATTCTGTACCCCTTCTTGACGATGTCCAGAGACCAAGCGTCGGCACCTCTCTCTTCCCAGGCTCTCGCGAAATGTAGAAGTCTGGCTCCTACCAGTGGCTGAAGGACTTCCCTCTCACTTCTTGCTCTTAGAAGGAGCGGGGGTCTTGCCTCTGAAAGAGCCTCTTCCTCGAGGGGCTGGCTTCGAGGAAGAAGCAGATCGAAAGGGCTTCGATTTCTTCAAAGCAGAGGACCCAGAAGACGAAGTAGTTGTAGGCTTCCTAGAAGACTGCGCCAGAAGGTCTTGGGTTACTTTCTCCTGGAGACTGGCAGCTATGTCCTTTACCATAGACTGGGGGAAGAGATGTTCTGAGAAAGGCGCGAAAAGAAGATCCGCTTTTTGCGCTGGCGAGACTGACTTTGCAGTAAAATTGCAAAAGAGTGCTCTCTTCTTAAGCAGTCCCGTGCTGAAATGAGCAGCCAATTCCTCAGAACCATCCCTGACGGCCTTGTCCATGCAAGAAAATACACTGGACAGCTCCCCCAGACTGATGGAATCAGAACTCCTGGACATGGCATCCAAAACTCCTAGGCACCAGTCAAGAAAATTAAAGACCTCTAGTGTCCTGAAGAGGCCTTTAAGGTGAAAGTCTAGCTCACTATGCGTCCAAGAGACTTTGGAAGAAGACAGAAACGATCTTCTGGCGGCATCCACAATACTACCAAAGTCTCCTTGAGCCGAGGCTGGAAGCTTAACTCCGACGTTTTCTCCTGTCTCGTACCACATACCAGCTTTGCCACAAAGTCTTGAAGGTGGTAAAGCGAAAGAAGTCTTGCCTGAAGCTTTCCTCTTTTCCATCCAATCATGGACCTTGCGAAAAGCTTGCTTCGTAGAAAGCGACTTCTTCATTTTCACAAAGCCCGAGATCTTAGTAGCTTTGGATGACGAAAACTGAGAGGGAGGAGTACGTGGAGCTTCAGGCTGGAAAGTGTCTGCAAAGACTGACTGTAGCAGACGAGTCAAAACCTTGTAGTCCGTTGAGACTGGAGCCAACTGCTGTTCTTCGTCCACTTCGACGAAAGCGTCACTAATTTCCTCTTCAGACACTGGAGAAGTCGGAGGAAGTAAGGAAGAGTCACGAGCTTTCTCAAAAGAGAAAGAGCGGCGAACAGGAAGAGTTCCCGCTTCCACTTGCGCTTGCGGAGGTGGTAAACTGACGTCCGTAGGCGCGCACTTGGCGTCCGAAGCCAATCTACTGGCGCCGAATGAAGCGCGCTCGACAACAACAGGTGTACACCTGGCGTCCACTGGCGCGCGCCGAGCGTCCACTAAAACGCGCTGAGCGTCCACTGGCGCTCGCTTAACTTGCACCGAATCACACTCGGCGTCCACTGAAGCGCGCTTGACTTTCACAGAAGCGCGCTCGGCATCTAAAGAAACGCGCTTCCTATCTACAAGTTTCGTAGTAGCGGATACAACCGCTTCTCGAGAGCGAGAAACGAATTTCTCACCTCCTCTAGAAAGTTGCTGGGGAGCAGAACGAACTCTCGAGGGAGACTCAAACGGAGAGAGAGACGAGCGAGGAGAGGGAGAGGGAGAACGCCTCGACCTCTTCACAGGAAGATAGTCATCCTTCTTACGGCGACGTGGAACAGTCTCTCTCGAAGAAATAACATCTCGAAGTTGCTGCTGAAGAGACTGGAGAATCTTGCTTGTAGGTGAAGCCTCCTTTTCTGGGGAGGGGCTGATCCTGTGAGCAGGCGAGTGGCGAGGAGACGCCTTCTTCCTACTCCCAGGAACCGCCACTTCACGCACCTTAGAGCGACTGCGGCGCTCGAAAGAAACATCTAGGAAAGACTCCGCCTCCGAAGAATCCTTACGCTTCTTCTGCGGAGGAAAAGCAGCAAACGCACTATCAGGCGAAGAGCAAAGTTCCGGAGAACAACTTGGACGTGAAGCGTCCCGAACGCGAGCCGTCCTTTTCAGCGGACGTGATGCGGCATGAGAGCTCCACCCCTTGCGCGGGGAGGAAGCTTCCGAAGAAGAAAAGCACTCCTTGAGAAGACGTGCACTCGCACGCTCCTTGGCAGTCTGGGTAGATTCGTCAGAAGCTGCCGAAGGCACGCCAAATCTGTGGGGGTTCCTCGTAACCCTCCTTCGACTTTCGACATGCTCTCTCCCCGTAACCTGGGAGTCAAGCAGAGGTCTAGGTCTAGAGGCGGAATGAGGCCGATCTGACGCACCCTCCACTACACAAGGGGCACTTTCACTGCACTTCTCTTCACTTTTGCTCTCCAGAGCTAACACTTTTGATTCTAAGTTACAAATCGATTCAAGAATTAGCGATAAAGTACGTATTACCTTCTATCGACACTGCTTCAGGGGCCGGAGGCAACACTACAGGGGTAGGAGCATAAACTACAGAAGGAGGGTTAGCAGGAGAATCATTAAAATCTTGCCTACCTGAAACACTCCTGGAGGAAGACCTCTTTAACCTATCTCGCTCAAGTTTCTTAAGATAGGTTTCATACGCCTTCCACTCAGACTCTGTTAATCTTTCACACTCCTTACAACGACTTTCAAACGAACATTCATTCCCCCTGCAAACCTTACAAACAGAATGTGGGTCTACTGAAGCTTTCAGTAGCCTACCTCTACATTTGGACATAGAACAAAATCTAGCGCTAGCTGAACTAGACCCTGACATCTTGATCAAAGAAAAATCAATACCAAAATCAAATCAATCCAAAGTCAACGTGTGCCAAGCCACTGATCCAATTCAGATACCAAAGAAAAAACCAAAAGGGATACTCAAGTAGCTAGTAAGTTTTCCAAAATCTGGACTGGAGGTGCTGCAAACAGTGTTTCAGCACCGGCGACAGAAAAAATTATGAATAGAAAATGGGAATGGTTCCTGATACCCGCCTCCCAGCGGCGGGAATGGGTACTAACCACCTGACTCCCACTGCGTGTGTCGTAAGTGTTTAAATTTCTGTCGGATTTGGAAAAATACAGCTATAGTATATATATCTGACAGGTAAGTTTCATGAACAAAATTGGAATATATAACAGCGCAAATTTTTTTTATTTATAATTGTATACAAATCGTGCTGTGAGCAAAACGGTTAAAGCTAATGAGTTAATTTTTTTTCATTGTATAGTACACTAAATTGCGATGATTTTGGTATATAACAAATTGTAAAACAATCAAAGCAACACAAGAGAAAATATTATCACAATATGATGCATGAATTCTTAACGCGGACGTAAAAAGTAGTTTTTAAAAAATTCACCATATATCAAAATATTGTGCTAGACACTTCTCGTTTGTTGCAAAATGAAGGTAATTGATTGAATATTACTAGACTGTAAGTGTTGTAGCTTACAATTGCAGTTTTCTACCATTTCAGTAAAGTTAAATTTGACCGAAGGTCGAATTTTTTCTATCGTTATTTATATGAAAATATTTCAAAACTGATAAAAGCTACAATCATGAGTTATTTTTTGTTGTATTCTACATATAGTTTTCCAATTTGTTGCAAAATGAAGGTAAATGATTGAATATTACTAGAATGTAAGAGTTTTAGCTTACCATTGCAGTTCCGACCATTTCGGTCTAGTCAACGTCGACCAAAGGTTGAAATTTTGGCACTTATCGAGACATATGAAAATATTTCAAAAATGATAAAAGCTACAACCATGGATTGTTTTTTGTTGTATTCTACATGAAATTGCCCACATTTTCATATATAAAACTTTATGTAACGGCTAATATAAAACGGTGCAAACATTACGACAATCCGACGACAGAATTTCTGATTTTTTCAGCAGTTACCGCGCGGATGTAAGGAAAAAGTGTATTGCAATACACTCCCTGAACACCTGAATTAGCCCTGGTCACTGACCAGCCCGAACTATATCCCCACATATTTACCCATAAGTGGGTAATTTTAACTGTCAGTGTTACCAACGCTGCAGGTAAAATCTAGTCAAATGAGTAACCTGTGTTACCGTTGGCAACACTGCTGCAAATACCAGCCACCAGAGGCCTATCTCCTCAATTGTTTCAGGTTCGCCACACTGTGCGAATCAGTCCCACATCAGGCGAACTTTTGGTCATTTAGCCCGACCCCACTCAAAGATTTTTCATATTTTGGATACAGACTACGACCTTGGACTGTGATTAACGTTTTTTCTCCCATCTTACTTTGGATAGCTACTTTGTACTCGCTATGGATAAGTTAGAAAATAAACGTCATCGCCGTCTGCAAACGCCTTTTACGACAATCGAGCCTTCTACTGCTGGATATGTCGGTGACCATCGGCTCTGCACGCCCATCAAGCGAAGGATGAGTACCCGCACACATGATCGACGTTCTTTTCGTTATTTCGTGTAGGAAGGTTCAGTGCAATACCAGTCAGAGATGTTTGTCTTGGTCAGGAGACAAGGAAACATTAGTTAGCTATTCAAGAATTATTGGACAGGTTATCATCTAGTATGTTAAGCATTTTTCTAGCCTAACGAATAATTTAACCAAAATAGAGATAGATGTACTAGTAGTATAGTTGATTCTAATCGTTCTTTTTCAGCCCCCCTGCCTGTTCCAGAACCAACCCTAACGGGTGCTGGGGGTAATGGAGAACCGCAAGCCTCCAAGTGGGTAGGTTCTGCCGGGCCCCCCTGCGCGGAGCAGGCAGTGTTGGCAGCAGAGTTCCCCTTCCCTCGATGTGTAAGTTCTCAGGATGGTGAAAATTTAGGTCAGATACAGACGAGTAGGGATAATAGGCTACATAGTGTTTAGGAAAAGAAGTGCAGGCTTCTTCAGGTCGGTTTTTCTATTATAAGTAGTCGTTTATAGAGGGACAGTGTCCTTCGAGCCTCTTTGGGTTTTTCCTGCTTTGAGTTCCTTGCATAAGAAGCTTTTTAGGCCATGGTTGGTCTTTCAGATCTGGTTTCGGGTCTGTCGGGTTCTGAAGGGTTCTGCTCCTTCGTCTTAAGGTTACTTTCCACTACTTATACAATACGGTAATTGTTAATATCAACTAATTCTTTGTTCAGTGCATATTGACTTACGATAATTCAGTATGTAGAGAAATCGAATAAATTTAACTACGGCCAGCCTAGTGTTCATGATGATATATCGTATGCATATACAGTAGCCTAGCCTAGCCATAAGTATTCGCTATACTACATATCGGTAGTGGTTTTTTTTATTGTGGCCAACGCTGTAGGCCCAAGGCATTCTGACTTCGGATAATTCAGTACAGGTGTAATTGAAAATGAACGAGAATCCGATCTTAGCATAATTCAATATGAATGTAATCGAACAAAATGATCAGATTCTATTGAACTAAGCATTACAATTGTAATATATGTATCATCATATTTGTGTAGTATAATACTAACTCGGCAGTCATTCACACTGGAATCAGCTGATGTCGAATACGGGTTTGCGTCGCCGTATCCACCTCATTCTGTCCTGATTGGCTAGCGTGACTAACGTAACAACTCTTCCTCACTTATGCCATGTTTGTTGTCGTGAAGGAGACTTGTTTTCAACTATGTTGACATTTAACATAGTCAATAATGGTATCTTGTGGCATATAATCAGACGTCAGATTTAAGGAATTCGTTTGTATATCTTCATACGTTTAACAGACTAATTGCCGTCAGTAATTACATTGTGCTTATGTCAATTACAGTTACAAAGAATTACCAGTCGTATTATCAAATTACAGTGACAACTGAAATTAATATTAGGCCTAATAAAGTTAATTTAATTACCTTGAAATATTAATTTATTACTTTTCAATTAAATTACAATTACACAAGCTTGTTATCAAACAGCACTGGTAAGGAGGCGTGGCTTAGACAGACAATGATGCCGGCTAGTCTGTTTCTTTGGCTCCTGATTCAACCATAACACTTGGTTTCGGCTAATGTTTTTGTTCTTAGTTAGCATATTAATGAATACAGGCAGTCCCCGGGTTACGACGGGTCCGGCTTACGACGTTCCGAGGTTACGACGACGCTTTTTCTTAAATATTCATTGAAAAATCCGCCCTGGGTTACGACGCTTGTTCCGAGGTTACGACGCTGACGCTTCCGATGCTCCGAGTTTACGACGCTTTTAAAAAACACATATTATGATAAGATAAGAATCCTTTATAGTTTAGCACAGTTTCTCTCTCTCTCTCTCTCTTTGTATTTTCCAAGAAAATAATCACTATAATTTTCTCTCTCTCTCTCTATACTACAAAGATGTATGTTTTTTAGTATGATAAATAAATGATTTACTACTTTCAAATATTAATATTAATTTATACAGCAATAATATCAATTCATTAAAGAAAATACCATAGTGAATTAGTAAGATTTTAGCTTATACTTAAAAAATTATCGAAGAATGAAGGAAATCCCAGTCTTCTCTGTTGAAGGAAATTCCAGTCTTCTCTGTAACCTTTCCAGGTACTAAAACTGTCAGATATATATCATGTTCTGTGACAGCCAAAAGGGGGAAGAGCTGGGGGAGAGCTGCAGTGTTGCAATCAGTGGTCCTGACATTTTCCCCCCTCTCTCTCTCTCTCTCTCTCTCTCTCTCTCTCTCTCTCTCTCTCTCTCTCTCTCTCTCTCTCTCTCTCTCTCTCTCTCTCATTTACTGAGACTCGAGATTTTTTATGTACTTGTACATTTTGTTTTTAATACTTTCAATAATAATAATAATATATAATAATAATAATAATAATAATAATATAATAATAATAATAACTGTAATTACAAAATTCAAATGTGATAGTATTTTAAAGAAATACAATACGTACTAATCTATCCATGTCACTTTTAATTAAGGTTAACTCTCTCTCTCTCTCTCTCTCTCTCTCTCTCTCTCTCTCTCTCTCTCTCTCTCTCTCTCTCTCTCTCCATCACAAGATAATAATGAGTCATAGTGGTAACGCCCTCCCTCTCTTTCGCTGGAAGCGTTATAAACAAAGAGAGATAACTCTCTCTCTCTCTCTCTCTCTCTCTCTCTCTCTCTCTCTCTCTTTTACCGAGATGAAAGAATTTTTATGGTACTAGTATGTAAAATGTTTATTGATAAGTTTCAGTTATTTAATAATAATAATAATAATAAAACTTTAATTACAAAATTCATAATGGTCGTATTTTAAAGAGATGAAAATGACCTTTCCATTTCACTTGTAAGGATAATTAACTCTTTCTTACTGAGATGAGAGAATTTTTTATGGTAGATGCACGTGTTTATTATATTTTCATCAATAATAATAACTAATAGAAGTAGTAATAATACGATAAATAATTTTCAAAAGAAATTCTTCCTTTGTCTTTTTTTCTGTATCAATTTCCCCACCTCAACTCGAGTGACACTCAAGCTTAACAATGCCATACTGTCAACGAATTTAATGGTTTTATGTAATTCTCTCTCTCTCTCTCTCTCTCTCTCTCTCTCTCTCTCTCTCTCTCTCTCTTACTGAGATGAGATCATTTTCATGGACGTTGTAGTAATAAGTTTATCATTAATATTTTCCAATAATCTGTAAGTACAAAATTCAGATCTGAGTATTTTAAATACAATAATCGATTCCATTTCTCTCTTTAAACAACTCTCTCACTCTCATCTCTCTCCTACTCTCTCTCTCTCTCTCTCTCTCTCTCTCTCTCTCTCTCTCTCTCTCTCTCTCTCTCTCCACAAGATACTTGTCATACATTTGGTGTTTCTATTTCTTCCTTTTATCTCTCTCGCTCTCAGCAAAAGAATTGATAGACAGACAAACATAATTGCACAGTCCTCTCTTTCTCTCTTCTCTGGAGAAATATATGTATTTATGGGAGGGGGAAAAAGTTGCCTACAGACGTTCATTTCAATCTATTGAAACCTAAGGAGTTATTTCTCTCTCTCTCTCTCTCTCTCTCTCTCTCTCTCTCTCTCTCTCTCTCTCTCTCTCTCTCTCTCTCTCTTGTATTTTAATAAAAATATACAGTAATTTGTGAATACACAGTGTTGCACATGAAAAAAGTAAATTAGTGATAATTTTAGATACGGCCCTAAGAAAAATTGCAAATTAGTAGTGAAATTTTCCCTGTGGACATGTTTTCAAGAACGTCGTTCCGGCTTACGACGATTTTCGGGTTACGACGCGTCTTAAGAACGGAACCCCCGTCGTAACCCGGGGACCGCCTGTATCTGGATACTGAACTTAAGGAACGAAGTCATACTGTTCGTCTTACGATGTAATTTAAGGCCAAAAAATTTGACATACGTCTCATTGGAAGCTAGTTTTCCCTCGGGTTAGATGGCGTAAATTAGTGATTCCGTTCGTTTTCACTCTTTTTCATAGGTATTACGAACCTTACACTTTATTAATCCTTTGTCGGTGTGAAACAACAGTAAATGAGCTCTTTCATGCTATTACTTTCTTTTACCACGGCTGCGTTTGAATTCATATAAAGCTTGGGACTTCTATCCAGGTTGCTGATGCACGTAATTTGCCTTATCAGCTTCAACTACATTTATAACATGAATACAGTAATTACCGTCGCACGCTGATGAATACAATAACGGATGTTGTTATCAGATTCGATTACTGTCGCATGCGGATCAATACAATAAAGTAATGTTGCCATGGGATTCGATCATATTAGCAACAAGTTCTCATTCGATTGTTCATAGCTGTACGCAGTTATACGAGTATATTATCATCAAGATAATACCTTTTAACTTAGAAGGTGCAAATTTACGGAGGTGGAGATGTTAGACGATTGTAATTCTCTCTCTCTCGCTCTCTCTATTACTTTCCTGATTTCATTCTCTCTCTCTCTCTCTCTCTCTCTTACTTTCCTGATTTCATTTTCTCTCTTCATCCTATTTTCCACCCACTCCTAACACTTGACTCATTGTGCAACTGAGGTTTTTCTTCCTGTTACACCTTTTCAAACACCTTTCTGTCAATTTCCCTTCAGCGCTGAATGACCTCATAGGTCCCAATACTTGGCCTTTGGCCTAAATTCTAGTATTATAAACCCAACAATCTCGCCGTCTGATGCACGATGCTGCCTACGCCAGCTGCGCGAGAGAAATAGGAAGACTTATTTGCAATGTAGTGCCGATTTTAAATACTAACCCCATCGTAAAATCGAATTAATGAAAGTCAATTTCTGTATCTTCAATTCGGACTGTATTCAGGATCACGTCTTGAATAATTTTCCTGGTTGTCTAATGTTTCTCAGATTATCGTGGGGAACAGAGTCGGTCTAGTTTTCTCTCTCGCCCAGTATTTTTCTTTTAACACTTATAATGTCTTTACATAATCTTCTTTAGCTGCTCATTCTTCGGATGTCGATTTGGAGTCTTCTCGCTCATTCTGTTTTTATTTTTATTTGCCAATATCACAGCAGAGCCAGAGTTTTCATTGTTTCATCCTGAAATTTGGAGGTGATCTCTCTCTCTCTCTCTCTCTCTCTCTCTCTCTCTCTCTCTCTCTCTCTCTCTCTCTCTCTCTCTCTCCAGGGTTAAAGGAAATAATTTTGGAGGGGCTGCCGTTTGTAGCACCTTCCACGGGTCCTGTAGTTCTCTGGCTGCTGGTGTTGATGAAACGTATTTTCATCCTTACTTGTTTTGAGACATAAGGTGTCTTCCGTAGTTCTTGAGGAGGCTGCGGCAGTTGGAGATTCATCTGCGCCATCGTTGACTGTATCGATACCGGTTGTCACCACCCACTCCTTTCATAGGGTAGTTAGTAATCTTCCTTCTTCGTTCCCATTTGTATACCTTAGGTGTGAGACGTAACGTGCTTACCGCGGTAATTGCTGGGGGGCTCTGGCTGTTCGCAGTTCGTCTGCACCGTAGTTAGCACCTTTTGTGGCCTCGGCCCCCATTTCTTAGGGTAGCTGGTAATTTCCTTCTGCGGCTCCCATTGGTTCCGCAGTTCGTAACCCGTTATTAAAGTACTATGTACCGCATATTGGTTCTCCACCTGCACAATGTTGGTGCTGGGTGCTCCTGTGGTTACTCGTAGTGACTTCTCTCTCTCCTTCTTTTCTCAACTTTTTCCTGCTGCTTTTTTGTTCCATCTTTAGGGGTTTTTCAAGGTGGGTTCGACCTTGATTCCGTGTCTACTGGGACTACTTCTTTCCCTCACTTGCTCCGGACGCCAGTCTAGGTTTAGTATTGGTAACGGGGGTTAGTTGGATCGCGTTCTGTGACTTCTTTGCTCTTTCGGGGTGTTGCTCGCCTTTTGTAGTCGTCCCGGTCTCATGTCACAGTCACTGGTGAGTGCGGAGTTTCGCAGTCAAGTGAGACTGGTTCAAGGTTAGGTCATTGTCTTGGTTGGTACATGTTTGGCACAACAGTATCGGAGTGACTCGCATGGGTGGGCATTCATCGCCAAGGTATATTCGGCTCAGGCGTAACGTTATCGTCACTGGGTAGTGAGGGAATGTATTTGGACCGTGGCGCAGTCGAGTGACTAAATTACAGGTTCTGCGGAACTGGTGACAGTTTGCTCTTGTGAGGGGGTGGACAGCAGTCGGACAGCAGGGGTTACATCATCATGTCTGGGGGGAGTGCGGGTTGCGCAGTCGAGTATGACTTGCACAGGAGTTTATCATCTTGTTGGTATATCGTTGCGCAATCGGATCGGTAGGCTCAGATATGAATGGGATGTTGTAGGTCGTTTGGTATCGAGCATCCAGGCGTAGTTTTTGTTCTCCGCGAAGGAAGCGAATATAACGGATTGTGGACTTTGTCCATTCTCTCTTTCCACGTTCCAGGCTCTGGAGGGATCTCAGTTAATTCAAGTAATGTTTGATACGTGGTATTCAACCAAACCAGCAGTCTCTCAAACATCAAGTAGGCTAGTCTGGTTTTGGCGAGTCGGGCAGTTTTTGGGAAGGACTTAAGCTAGCATCACTTTTCTGTATGAGGTAGCGGGCAACTCCTCTGCCGGAGTTCGACTTCCGGTTTACGAGTCAGTTGAGGTTTTTCCCTATTGGGTTCCTTCATTGATTCGTGTGGTAGGGGTTACGCATCATGAGGCTCGTATTTGGAAGACACCTTTCACAGCCAGTGGGAGGCCTTGTCCCACTCTGTGTGGATGTGGCGAGAGTTGATGGGTGTTTCTCTGAGGCTGGACTGTTTGATAACCTCTTCACTTTGGTTTCGAGCGGGTTTGCATACCACACTAACATTTCTGAGGGTTATGCGATGTTCTTGTCAAGAAGAGGAGGGACCATCGTTAAATCATTGCCTCAGCGCTATCTGGACACTCATAAGAAGGGGTTCTTAGTCAATCCAAGGGTGCAAGTATGCGGAGGGCTACCCTTTGGCTTCCAGAGGAATGTTTCGCTGTCGGCGATTGTGTAGGTGTTTTTTTTTTTGAGAGTTATTGTGGTTTTTCACAACACCGTACCTTAAGGAATTTCAGTTTCTTCAGAGAGGTTACTCTCGGGGTCCTGTCGTTGCGGTAACTCTGTTTTATAGTTGGCTTGGTAGAGTTAGGGTGTTAGAAGTTTAGGGAGGAAGTGATAGTCTAAATGAACTTCAGGGTGTTAGAAGTTTAGGGAGGCAGTGATAGTCTAAATGAACTTCAGGGTGTTAGAAGTCTAGGGAGGCAGTGATAGTCTAATGAACTCTAAGTGTTTCTGTTTGTCAACCTTAGACTGAGTGTATTGTCCCTTAGGCCCTTGAGGTTAGGCAGATCCCGATGGTCATGTTGGAATAACTACTACTTCTTCAGCACAAGTCATCTACATCGGTGAGCAGTAGAGAACTGAAGGTCCTGCACACTCAACTTCTCCTCCATACATGAGAGGCTACATAGCCACATGGGTGGTTCACCGTTTCCCCTCCTTACATGAGAGGTATAGAATACCACATGGGAGGTTCTTCAGACTCAGGCGATACCTAGGACTCGACACTGACGGTATGGTACTTCCTCTGCAAGCATCCTCACCTACTGAGCTGGACAACCAGGTGAGGAGATTTGTTTTTACCTCCATGAATAAGTAGTATAGCTTATCACATGGGAGGTACTTCTGACTTAGACAGTACCTTAGACTCAACACTGATGTTGAAGTACTCTTTGCAAACATCCTCACCTCCGAGTTAGATAACTAGGTGAGGATACAAGCTTTTACACATGGTAGGTTGCTTATGAGTTACCTGCGTATGTTCCGTGGACAGGTCGGGCTGAGTGAGATTGATCCCGCCTCCGAGTAAATGTTGTTAATCGGGCTAATTCAGGTGTTCAGGGAGTGTATTGCAATATGAAGTTTTCATAATAAAACTAATATTGTAATACTTACCTGAACACCTGAATGATTCCCCCCCCACCCCCCCCCCTCCCTCCTCCCCACTTCATTTGATAGTGATTCAATTGAGGAGATAGGCCTCTGGTGGCTGGTATTTGCGGCAGCGTTGCCAACGGTAACACATGTAACACATTTGACTAGATTTTACCTGCAGCATTGGTAATGCCGACAGTTAAAATTACCCACTTAGTGGGTAAATATGTGGGGATATAGTTCGGGCTGGTCAGTGACCAGGGCTAATTTAGGTGTTCAGGTAAGTATTACAATATTAGTTTTATTATGAAAACTTCATTTTTCAAAAATTCACCATATTGTGCTAGAGACTTCCAATTTGTTGCAAAATGAAGGTAAATGATTGAATATTACTAAAATATAAGAGTTTTAGCTTACAATTGAGTTTTTCGACCATTTCGGAAGAGTCAAAGTTGACTAAAGGTTGAAATTTTGGCACATCATTATTTATATGAAAATATTTCAAAACTGATAAAAGCTACAAACATGGGTTGCTTTTAGTTGTATTCTACATGAAATAGCGCACATTTTTATAAATAAAACTTTATGCAACGGCTAATATAAAGCGGCACAAACATTACGACAATCCGACGAAAGAATTTCTGATTTTTTCGGCAGAGTTACCGCGCAGACATAAGGAAAAAGTTTTTTTTCTAAAATTCACCATAAATCGAAATATTGTGCTAAAGACTTCCAATTTGTTGCAAAATGAAGGTAAATGATTGAATATTACTAGAATGTAAGAGTTTTAGCTTACAATTGTGTTTTTCGACCATTTCGGTCGAGTCAAAGTTGACCGAAGGTTGAAATTTTGGCACTTATCGTTATTTATATGAAAATATTTCAAAACTGATAAAAGTTACAACTATTTGTTGTAATCTACATGAAATTGCGCACATTTTCATATATAAAACTCTATGTAACAGCTAATATAAAACTGTGTAAAAATTATGAGTGACAAAATAATTTCTGAGACATGTCGCTGATGTTTTTTAGTGCGAGAAGAAAGAAATTCGCGCATGCACGCCTGGGTAACGCTTGTAAACAAAACAACAGCTTGATCTAAGAACTTCCAGCATCCCCCATGCACGTGATTCATAATTTTTCACCAAGTAGGCCTATAACTATTTTTTCATGAATACTTAAATAAAACTTTTTAGCGTCTATGTATTTTACATCAATTAACCCT
>NC_087201.1:158791230-158807312 GCF_015104395.2 Macrobrachium nipponense | reverse complement strand
AGGGTTAATTGATGTAAATAAATAGACGCTAGAAAAGTTTTATTTAAGTATCATGAAAAAATAGTTATAGGCCTACTTGGTGAAAAATTATGAATCACGTGCATGGGGGATGCTGGAAGTTCTTAGATCAAGCTGTTGTTTTGTTTACAAGCGTTACCCAGGCGTGCATGCGCGAACTTTCTTTTTCTCGCACTAAAAAACATCAGCGACATGTCTCAGAAATTATTTTGTCACTCATAATTTTTACACAGTTTTATATTAGCTGTTACATAGAGTTTTATATATGAAAATGTGCGCAATTTCATGTAGATTACAACAAATAGTTGTAACTTTTATCAGTTTTGAAATATTTTCATATAAATAAGAACGATAAGTGCCAAAATTTCAACCTTCGGTCAACTTTGACTCGACCGAAATGGTCGAAAAACACAATTGTAAGCTAAAACTCTTACATTCTAGTAATATTCAATCATTTACCTTCATTTTGCAACAAATTGGAAGTCTTTAGCACAATATTTCGATTTATGGTGAATTTTAGAAAAAAAACTTTTTCCTTATGTCTGCGCGGTAACTCTGCCGAAAAAATCAGAAATTCTTTCGTCGGATTGTCGTAATGTTTGTGCCGCTTTATATTAGCCGTTGCATAAAGTTTTGATTTATAAAATGTGCGCTATTTCATGTAGAATACAACTAAAAGCAACCCATGTTTGTAGCTTTTATCAGTTTTGAAATATTTTCATATAAATAATGATGTGCCAAAATTTCAACCTTTAGTCAACTTTGACTCTTCCGAAATGGTCGAAAAACTCAATTGTAAGCTAAAACTCTTATATTTTAGTAATATTCAATCATTTACCTTCATTTTGCAACAAATTGGAAGTCTCTAGCACAATATGGTGAATTTTTGAAAAATGAAGTTTTCATAATAAAACTAATATTGTAATACTTACCTGAACACCTAAATTAGCCCTGGTCACTGACAGCCCTTAACTATATCCCCACATATTTACCCACTAAGTGGGTAATTTTAACTGTCGGCATTACCAATGCTGCAGGTAAAATCTAGTCAAATGTGTTACATGTGTTACCGTTGGCAACGCTGCCGCAAATACCAGCCACCAGAGGCCTATCTCCTCAATTGAATCACTATCAAATTGAAGTGGGGAGGAGGGTGGGAATCATTCAGGTGTTCAGGTAAGTATTACAATATTAGTTTTATTATGAAAACTTCATATTGCAATACACTCCCTGAACACCTGAATTAGCCCGATTAACAACATTTACTCGGAGGCGGGATCAATCTCACTCAGCCCGACCTGTCCACGGAACATACGCAGGTAACTCATAAGCAACCTACCATGTGTAAAAGCTTGTATCCTCACCTCGTAGTAGCCATCTTGCTTGGTGAGACGTACCCGCGTGAAGTCAGATTAATCAACAGATATCACAAGTTTAACATAAGACTAGAATTTGAGAAATATCTAGAAGTGTTCGTGAACTATCGGTGATAAGATTAGTGTGAAATAGTAGGATAAAAGCGTTTCTTCTAAGTTAGTTTATCAAGTGTAATACTATAAAAATCAGAACAAGATGGCAGTAAGTTCCAACTGCGGGAAGAGGTGGCATAATTTGGCGTGTTTAGCAGATTCGCAATACGATGAGGTAGCAGGAAGGGAACTGGCATTTCTCATCTATGAAATCAGCAACAGTCCTAACCAAAAAGATACAAAAGCATTCATAGATATATTAGAAGGATATAATCCTTCAAACTGGAACAAATCTAATGAAAACATCTTGAAAATAATTGAAGAAGTTCCAAATAAAATCCAAGTGGTCAAGAGACTCATAAAGAAAATATACATAAACCAACATATTCCGACAAAGAAAATGAATAAGGTGAATCTTGTGAATATCCTAATTGATGCATTAGGAAAAAGAATGCCAAAAGCATGCAAACTGTGTAAGGTTTGGTATAGCATAGTCAATCCACAAAACCTAATCAGAAAATGTGCTGCATGCAACATTCCGACCCATCCACAGTGTGCTGAGGTAATACAAGATTTGAGAAAAGATACAAGGATTTTTTTGTTCAACATGTCTATCATGGATAGACAATGTTATTAAATCAAGATTGAATGTACATGTACAAATAGTTGAGGATGAAGAAGAAGAGGAGGAGGAAGAAGAAGAAGAAAAAGAAGAAGAGGAAAACGGAAGAGAAGATAAACAAAAATGAAATGACAGAAAAAAATAAGGAAAACAAAGAGCAAGATAAAAGTATGGATGCAGAGATACTCATTGATACTACATATGAGGCAATAAAGCAGCATACCTACGAAGAAATAAATTACGATATGACAACAGAAAAGCAAATCCCGAAGAGCCTTCTACCCAGATCTACACAATGACGGGAAAGAGGAAAAAATAGACAAGAAAGACAAAATCTGCAACCTTTTGAAAAGAGGGAATTGCAGATTTGGAGAAAGATGTTACTACAAACATCCTAAGATATGTCAAAACTATGAAATATATGGTAAATGTGCATACTTAGATGGATATGGGGATGATGTCAGAGATCTGCATCCAAAAATATGTAAAAACCTAAAAGAAGGAAAAGGATGTAAGTCGACAAAAAATGCAAATATAGCACCCTGTAGCCATGAATCATAATCAAATAAATAACCAACCAAGTAATAAATCCAAAATAAGAAAGAAACAAATAAAAGAGAGAAATCAAGAATATCAGGTAAAAGAGAAAAGCAAACCACAATGAGGATATGCAGAGGTGTCCCCCAGCAAAAAATTTCAAAGCATCAGCTCCGAAATTCTACTCAAGAGATAATAACTGTATTTATTATGCAAGAGGATATTGCAGAAACGGAGAAAATTGCAGATTCAGACACAAAATGAATAATTATGATGAGGGAAGATCAAATATTATGGAAAAGTTGGATTTTTTAATGTCAGAATTTCTGGAATGAAAAAAAGAACAACATACCAGAACAGGAAAGAGACATGGGAAAATCCTTATTACTACCATTATTAAATGAAGGGAAAAGACACGCAAACCATCATAGTGATGAATGCGCAGGGTTTAGTTACGAGTAACTCAAAAAGAAAAATAGAGTACTTAGAAGAACTAACCCAAAATGAAAAGAAAATAGATATAATGAATATAAGTGAAACCTGGTATTCCCAAGAGACTGGAATGATTGATCAAATAAAAGGGTTCCAAACTTATAGATCAGATAGAAAAAATAGGAATCAAGGGGGAACCGCAATATATGGGAAAGACAAAAAACAAGGAAAAATATATGAGAAATATAGTAACTCAGAATGTGAACTAATAGCGGTAGAATTTGAATCTGAAAAATTGATGAACATAGTAATATATAGACCTCCTAATACTAAAGAGTTTGACTTAATAATTGAAAAATTGGATGATATATGTAGAAATCACAAGGACTGGACTATTCTCCTATCTGGTGACTTCACTTTCCTTTCGTAGAATGGAAAGAACGAATAGGAGATTGTGGTTGTACTTATACATATAAAAAAGAGAGTAATAGTAGTGCAGAAGATAAGAGGTGCAATTTGAAAAGCTATTAGATATGCTACTAGAATACAACATTCAACAAATAAATCACCTGCCAACAAGAAGGAAAATATCTTTAGACCTAGTATTTGTGAACGAGATGAATTATGTTAAGAATAATAGTTTATAATGCGAGTATTTCAGACCATAATGTCATAGAATTACAGTTCATTCCAAAGCAAGTGAAAATAGAGATAATCAAGAAATGAAAAAGTGGGAAGGATATGGAAAATACTTTCTTCTACAGTAAAAATAAAAATGGTCCAGAAATTAATGAAGAATTAAACAAAGATTGGGATAACATTTTCGTAAGTGATGACAATAAGGGTAAATACGGAGATATTATATAAAATATGGAGAAATAGTGGAAAAATATATACCGAAGAAGAAAAGTAAACATCATTCATGCATACCAAGAGAGAGAAGGATCTTGTTCCAGAAAATCAGAAAGTGGAAAAAAGGTCTTGCAAAAGAAAAAAATGCATGGAAAGTTATAGAAGACTTAAAAGTAAGATATAAAAATTGCAGAACAAAAGATTTATACAATCAAAAGAAAATGAAAAAACGGGACTTGGAAGAAAAAACCCTATTAAATATCAAGCAAAACCCCAAACTATATACTCATATGCGAAGAAGATGAATAAAAGAAGAATAGAAATAGGCCCTCTGAGAATTGAAGGGAGATTAACGAATGAAAAAAAGGAAATTTGCAACATACTGGCAGAACGATATAAGAGAGAATTCACCCCTAGAATAGATAATGAGATAATGATATAGAAGTAAGGGAAGAAAATAGTGAATATTTAGCTGACATAGAAATTAATGAAGCTGATATGGTGCAGGCAATTAATGAAATTAAAAATGGAGTTGCTGCAGGGCCGGATGGAGGTCCCTGCTATTTTGTTAAAGAAAGTAGTTCATTCTATCGCAAAGCCACTTGCAATATTAATTAAGACAAGTGTAGATACAGGCAAGATTTATGATGAGCACAAATTAGCATATATCACCCTACTTTCAAAAGTGGATCAAGACTAGAGGCAAGTAATTATAGGCCTGTGAGTCTAACATCACATATTATGAAAGTGTATGAAAGGGTAATGAAGAAAAATATTATGAAACATTTAATAAAAATAATTTGTTTTAATATAGGACAACACGGTTCGTACCCGGAAAAAGTACACAAAACCCAACTGTTAGTCCACCGTGAGAACATATTCAAAAATATGAAAAGCCGGAAATGAAACAGATGTGGTTTATCTAGACTTTGCAAAAGCTTTTGACAAAGTAGACCAATATATTTAGCACAAAGAAAATTAGAAAACACAATATCGTAGATAAAGTAGGAAGATGGTTAAAAGAATTTTTACACAACAGAAAACAGATAGTTATTGCAAACGATGAGAAATCGGATGAAACCAAGGTAATATCCGGTGTGCCACAAGGTACGGTGCTAGCTGCAATATTGTTGTATTATGATTGAAGACATAGACAGTAATGTTAAGGATTCGGTAGTGAGTAGTTTCGCTGATGACACAAGAATAAGTAGAGAAATTACTTGTGATGAAGATAGGAATGCTCTACAAAGAGACCTTAACAAAGTATATGATTGGGCAGAGGTAAATAGGATGGTATTTAACTCTGATAAATTTGAATTCAATAAATTAAATTATGGAGACAGAGAAGGAAAGCTATATGCATATAGGGGACCTAATAATGAGACAATCACAAATAAGGAAGCAGTTAAAGACCTTGGTGTGATGATGAATAGGAACATGTTATGCATGATCAAATAGCAATTCTGTTGGCAAAATGTAAAGCAAAAATGGGAATGTTGTTTACGGCACTTCAAAAAAACAAGAAAAGCTGAACACATGATTATGCTTTATAAAAAAACATATGTTCGTAGTCCACTTGAATATTTCAATATGATATGGTACCCACACTATCAAAAGGATATTGCACAATAGAGAGTGTACAAAGGTCCTTTACAGCTAGAATAGAAGAAGTTAAGGACCTAGACTACTGGAAACGACTACAATCCTTAAAATTATTATATAGTCTAGAAGGAGAAAAAGAGAACGCTACATGATAATTCAGGCATGGAAACAGATAGAAGGAATAACAGAAAATATCATGGAACTAAAAATATCAGAAAGAGCAAGCAGAGGTAGATAATAGTGCAAAAACTATACCAGGAAAAATAAGGAAAGCACACAGGACATTAATCCACTACGCACCAGCATCGATAATGCAGCGTCTATTCAATGCGTTGCCAGCTCATCTGAGGAATATATCAGGAGTGAGCGTAGATGTGTTTAAGAATAAGCTCGACAAATATCTAAACTGCATCCCAGACCATCCAAGATTGGAAGATGCAAAATATATAGAAGATGTACTAGCAACTCTCCCTGGTAGACATTAGAGGCGCCCCTCACACTGAGGGACCTGGGCAACCCGAACGAACTGTAAGGTAAGGTAAGGTAAGGTTAGTATCTAACTCGGAGGTGAGATGTTTGCAAAGAGTACTTCATCAGTGTTGAGTCTAAGGTACTGTCTAAGTCAGAAGTACCTCCCATGTGATAAGCTATACTACTTATTCATGGGAGGTAAAAACAAATCTCCTCACCTGGTTGTCCAGCTCAGTAGGTGAGGATGCTGCAGAGGAAAGTACCATACCGTCAGTGTCGAGTCCTAGGTATCGCCTGAGTCTGAAGAACCTCCCATGTGGTATTCTATACCTCTCATGTAAGGAGGGGAAACAAACTGTGAACCACCCATGTGGCTATGTAGCCTCTCATGTATGGAGGAGAAGTTGAGTGTGCAGGACCTTCAGTTCTCTACTGCTCACGCATGTAGATGACTTGTGCTGAAGAAGTAGTAGTTATTCCAACATGACCATCGGGATCTGCCTAACCTCAAGGGCCTAAGGGACAATACACTCAGTCTAAGGTTGACAAACAGAAACACTAGAGTTCATTAGACTATCACTGCCTCCCTAGACTTCTAACACCCTGAAGTTCATTTAGACTATCACTGCTCCCTAAACTTCTAACACCCTGAAGTTCATTTAGACTATCACTTCCCAAAAAATCCCTAAACTTCCTTCTAAACACCCTAACTCTAACCAAGCCAACTATAAAACAGAGTTTACCGGCAACGACAACACCCGAGAGTCAACCCCCTCTCTGAAGAAACTGAAATTCCTTAAGGTACGGTGTTGTGAAAAACCACAATAACTCTCAAAAAAAAAAAAAAAACACCTACACAATCGCCGACAGCGAAAACATTCCTCTGGAAGCCAAAGGGTAGCCCTCCGCATACTTGCACCCTTGGATTGACTAAGAACCCCTTCTTATGAGTGTCCAGATAGCGCTGAGGCAATGATTTAACGATGGTCCCTCCTCTTCTTGACAAGAACATCGCATAACCCTCAGAAATGTTAGTGTGGTATGCAAACCCGCTCGAAACCAAAGTGAAGAGGTTATCAAACAGTCCAGCCTCAGAGAAACACCCATCAACTCTCGCCACATCCACACAGAGTGGGACAAGGCCTCCCACTGGCTGTGAAAGGTGTCTTCCAAATACGAGCCTCATGATGCGTAACCCCTACCAAACGAATCAATGAAGGAACCCAATAGGGAAAAACCTCAACTGACTCGTAAACCGGAAGTCGAACTCCGGCAGAGGAGTTGCCCGCTACCTCATACAGAAAAGTGATGCTAGCTTAAGTCCTTCCCCAAAAACTGCCCGACTCGCCAAAACCAGACTAGCCTACTTGATGTTTGAGAGACTGCAGGTTTGGTTGAATACCACGTATCAAACATTACTTGAATTAACTGAGATCCCTCCGGAGCCTGGAACGTGGAAAGAGAGAATGGACAAAGTCCACAATCCGTTATATTCGCTTCCTTCGCCGGAGAAACAAAAACCCACAACTAGCAAACGAGTCTCTCTTCAAAGGTATCTATCCTCTGTCAGAACTGTCCGGCTACACCGGAACAGGAAAAAGGAGAAAAGCCAAACAACCCCCCCCCCCCCCCACAAGAGCAGCACCCCAGAACCCGGGACCTACTACGCCTGGATGCTCGATACCAAACGACCTACAACATCCCATCATATCTGAGCCTACCGATCCGATTGCGCAACGATATACCAACAAGATGATAAACTCCTGTGCAAGTCATACTCGACTGCGCAACCCGCACTCCCCCCAGACATAGATGATAACCCCTGCTGTCCGACTGCTGTCCTCCACCCCCTCACAAGAGCAAACTGTCACCAGTTCCGCAGAACCTGTAATTTAGTCACTCGACTGCGCCACGGTCCAAATACATTCCCTCACTACCCAGTGACGATAACGTTACGCCTGAGCCGAATATACCTTGGCGAGAAATGCCCACCCATGCGAGTCACTCCGATACTGTTGTGCCAAACATGTACCAACCAAGACAATGACCTAACCTTGAACCAGTCTCACTTGACTGCGAAACTCCGCACTCACCAGTGACTGTGACATGAGACCGGGACGACTACAAAAGGCGAGCAACACCCCGAAAGAGCAAAGAAGTCACAGAACGCGATCCAACTAACCCCCGTTACCAATACTAAACCTAGACTGGCGTCCGGAGCAAGTGAGGGAAAGAAGTAGTCCCAGTAGACACGGAATCAAGGTCGAACCCACCTTGAAAAACCCCTAAAGATGGAACAAAAAAGCAGCAGGAAAAAGTTGAGAAAAGAAGGAGAGAGAGAAGTCACTACGAGTAACCACAGGAGCACCCAGCGCCAACATTGTGCAGGTGGAGAACCAATATGCGGTACATAGTACTTTAATAACGGGTTACGAACTGCGGAACCAATGGGAGCCGCAGAAGGAAATTACCAGCTACCCTAAGAAATGGGGGCCGAGGCCACAAAAGGTGCTAACTACGGTGCAGACGAACTGCGAACAGCCGAGCCCCCCAGCAATTACCGCAGTAAGCCGTTACGTCTCACACCTAAGGTATACAAATGGGAACGAAGAAGGAAGATTACTAACTACCCTATAGAAAGGAGTGGGTGGTGACAACCGGTATCGATACAGCAACGGATGGCGCAGAGAATCTCCAACTGCGCAGCCTCTCAAAGAAATACGAAGACAACCTTATGTCTCAAAACAAGTAAGGATGAAAATACGTTTCATCAACACCAGCAGCCAGAGAAACTACAGGACCCGTGGAAGGTGCTACAAACGGCAGCCCCTCCAAAATTATTTCCTTTAACCCTGGAGAGAGAGAGAGAGAGAGAGAGGAGGAGAGAGAGAGAGAGAGAGAGAGAGAGAGAGAGAGAGAGAGAATCACCTCCAATTTTCAGGATGAAACAATGAAAACTCTGGCTCTGCTGTGATATTGGCAAATAAAAATAAAAACAGAATGAGCGAGAAGACTCCGAATCGACATCCGAAGAATGAGCAGCTAAAGAAGATTGTGTAGACATTATAAGTGTTAAAAGAAAAAACTACTGGGGCGAGAGAGAAAACTAGACCGACTCTGTTCCCCACGATAATCTGAGAAACATTAGACAACCAGGAAAAAATTATCAAGACGTGATCCTGAATACAGTCCGAATTGAAGATACAGAAATTGACTTTCATTAATTCGATTTTACGATGGGGTAGTATTTAAAAATCGGCACTACATTGCAATAAGGTCTTTCCATATTTTCTCTCGCGCAGCTGGCGTAGGCAGCATCGTACATCAGACAGCGAGATTGTTGGGTTTAATACTAGAATTTAGGCCAAAGGCCAAGTATTGGGACCTATGAGGTCATTCAGCGCTGAAGGGAAATTGACAGAAAGTTGTTTGAAAAGGTGTAACAGAAGAAAACCTCAGTTGCACAATGAGTCAAAGTGTAGGAGTGGGTGGAAATAGGATGAAGAGAGAAAATGAAATCAGGAAAGTAAGAGAGAGGAGAGAGGAGAGAGAATGAAATCAGGAAAGTAATAGAGAGAGCGAGAGAGAGAGAATTACAATCGTCTAACATCTCCACCTCCGTAAATTTGCACCTTCTAAGTTAAAAGGTATTATCTTGATGATAATATACTCGTATAACTGCGTACAGCTATGAACAATCGAATGAGAACTTGTTGCTAATATGATCGAATCCCATGGCAACATTACTTTATTGTATTGATCCGCATGCGACAGTAATCGAATCTGATAACAACATCCGTTATTGTATTCATCAGCGTGCGACAGTAATTACTGTTTTCATACAATCAACTTACCTGTCATATATACATAGCTAAGACTCCGTCGTCCCCGACAGAAATTCAAATTTCGCGCCACTCGCTACAGGTAGGTCAGGTGATCTACCTGCCTGCCCTGGGCGGGCAAAAGGACTAGGAACCATCCCCGTTTTCTATCATATTTTCTCTGTCGCCGGTGGTCTCAACATTGTTGTTATTACCTCCTGACTTAGATTCATTTTTCAACCTTTGATCAACGTTTTTCGCTTTTTGGTGACGTATTTGGATCGTTTTTGTTTGGCTTTCGCTACTGTGGACTGTTTTGGAATAACTCTTTTGGATTTTCTCAGTATGTCTGATTCTAATGTGAGTGTGAGAATGTGTGTGAATGTAGGCTGCAGGGTGAGGATACCGAAAGCTTCGGTTGATCCTCACACTGTATGCCGTAAATGTAGGGGGGTTCAGTGTTCTGCTATTAATACTTGTAAGGAATGTGAGGGATTGAATGCAGAAGAGTGGAAGAACTTTGACTTCTTATTTGAAGAAGTTAGAGAGGGCGGATAGAGTTAGACGACTGAAAGGTGTGAGTTCAAGGCCTATTGAGCCTTTCACGGATAATTCTAATCCTACTGATGTAGATTCTCCCTATAGATCTCATTCTCAGAGTGTTTTTTGTTTTTTCGGATTCGGCATCGGAAATCGCCAATCTGAAAGCTACTATTAGAGACATGAAGTCCAAGATGGCCTGACTCTAACTAAAGGTAAGGCTAGTGATAGTGAACATTTCAGTGAAGCTGAGTTCTATCAGTGTTGTGGAGGGGGCGTTTGATCGTCCCTGCGACGCTCCCAGGCTAGACCTCTTCCAAGCTCACATGCCCAGAGGAGAAGGAAAAGTCGAAAGCCTTAAGGAGGTCGTGGGGAATCCCCAACGTTCAGACGTCCCTTCAGCTAGCTCTGCTTCATGGCAGGGGCGGCTCAAGGGCGCTATAGAAAAAGCGTCCTTCGCGAGTGTTTCTCGTCCTCTCCCTCTCCCTCACCTAAACGAGGGTGGAAGGAGTCGAACTTATCGAGACCGCTGAAGCGTCATATGAAGCACGACATAGATTCGAGCCCGGAGCGCTTCTCAGATGACGCCCCGTCTGAGATTAAGAAAGCGAAGGTGGCGTCAGCGTCACCTGACGCTTGTGCGGAAGTACCCCGTCAGTCTTCTTCCCCGAGTGATGACGAAAGGCGTCATGCACTAGACGTGGGAGAAGCGTCAAGAAAGATAATTATGGCGGTTCAGGAACAACTGTCATCTCTTGTGGGAGTTTTAGCGCCCCGTCGGAAGGACGTGACGCTTCCAATTAAGAAGTCTCGTCCTCTCTCACCTGCTCGACGAGAAGCGTCAGACAGATGTGAAACTGCTAAACGTCTTGCGGAAGCTTCGAGTTCGAGAACTAGAACGGGTGCTTACGAGAGTTTTGTAAAGCAAGAGAAACGAAAGACGTCTATTAGAGGTGTAGCGTCATTCCAAGCGGATCTTAGACGTGACGCTCCCTTCAATATTGTGACGCCGAGTAGGACGCCTTTAGAGAGCGGAGCGTCATCCAGACGAGAAGCGTCATCAAGACGTCAACAAGAGACGTCAGCCATGACGCTCGGAGATCGGGAAGCGTCATACAAGGCGTCTTCTAAAGCTCAAGAGAAGCCGCAGCTTGTGACGCCTTCCAAGTCTATCAAAACGGGAAAAAGGAAAGAGATTTCATTCCCTTAGCCCCTCTCCTATCAGGAGTTTGTCTCCTCCAGAAGAGGAAAGTTCAGAAAGGAGAACGGAGACTCAGATATATCCCGAGTTGGAGGAAAACTCGGATGATGACGATCATGGAAGAGAGGGCTTGTCCAACTATAAGGTTTTGACTACCCTGCTTCTTGAGGAGTATGGAGACGAGTTGACTCCTGCTGCTCCTCCTTCTCCGCGCTCGCTCTTTTCTAGTGCGAAGGCGAAGAAGCCCTCGTCTTTTCTGAAGATGAAGCCCACCATCTCGATGAAGCGGGCTTTACACGCCTTAGACTCCTGGATGAAGTCTAAGAAAGACTTAGTCAGGACAGTATTTTGCATGCCTCCAGCAAGGTTAGCTGGGAAAAAGAGGCATATGGTACAAGACGGGGGAGATATGGGTATCGCTCTCCCTTCTACAACAGAGGCAGATTTTTCGACGTTAGTTGACGCTTCAAGGCGTCCAAGTCTCAATTCTGCTCGAATTACATGGAGTATTTCAGAACTGGATCATCTCCTCAAGGGACTCTTCCATGTATTGGAAGTCTTCAACTTCTTAGATTGGTCCCTTGGGGTGATGTCCAAGAAGCTCATGATTCAGAAGAATCGACCTGAAGCCCTGTATGCATTTTGTCTTGCATTGACAAAGCGGTACAGGATGGATCTTTGAAGTCTCTTCATTATTTGGAGCAGGTCTTTTAAAGAAAAGGACGGTGTTATGGCGCCTTCTTAACAAAGGCAGTCTCGCATGCTCAGAAGGGCAGCTCTACTGTAAATGCGCCTCTTTCTGACTATGTTCCCTTCTCAGTTAGTGAAGGACGTGGCTCACTCTTTAACTGAGAAGGCGACGCAGGATCTTCTGACGCAGTCAGCTAGGAAGAAGAAACCTGCTTCAGTATCTGACAAGAAAGGACCTAGTACTTCAATGCAGCCCTTTCGAGGTGGTCCGACCTCCAGACCTCCCGCAAGAAGGAAGGCTCCGGAGAAGAGAGGTAGGTCCGCCTTTCGTCCCTTTAAAAAGGGAAAATGAAACATTCTCCTCCAAGCACCAGTAGGTGCCAGGCTCCTGGGATTCGTGGAGGCCTGGACACTGATAGACGCAGACGCGTCTTCATTGAATATCATAAGGAAGGGATATCGTATCCCTTTCCTGAATACTCCTCCCCTAACATCAATACCAAGGGAACTATCAGCCAAGTACAAGGACCCTGTGCTGAGGGATACTCTTCGATCGATGGTGGGAACAAATGTGGGACAAGAGAGGCAATAGAACTGGTACTGGATCAAAACTCCCCGGGGTTTACAATCGCCTTTTTCTAGTGGCGAAAGCCTCGGGAGGCTGGAGACCAGTACTAGACGTCAGCTCTCTGAAACAAATTTGTTCAGAAGGAGAAGTTCTCCATGGAGACTTCTGCTTCAGTCCTACGTCATTACGACAAGGAGATTGGATGGTGTCTCTAGATCTCCAGACGCCTACTTTCACATCCCGATCCACCCTTCGTCGAAGAAGTACCTCCGTTTCATGACGGGGGGAAGGATCTTTCAGTTCAGAGCCTTGTGTTTCGGCCTGTCCACAGCTCCTCAGTCTTCACAAGCCTGATGAGGAATGTGGCGAGATTTCTTCATCTCAAAGGAGTGAATGTGTCTATGTATCTAGACGACTGGCTCATCAGGGCCGAGTCGGAGAGACAGTGCTTGGAGGACCTAAAGTTAACTCTGGATTGACCAAGGCGTGGGATTGCTTGTGAACCTCGAGAAGTCTCAGCTGACCCCAGACAAGACCTAGTCTATCTGGGGATTCGGATGGATTCTCGGGTTTTTCGAGTTTTTCCTTCGCAAGAGAGAACCGCAAAAGGTTTGCGGATAATCTCTCTCTTCTTAGAGAAGCAACAAACGTCAGCGAGGGAATGGTTGAGCCTTCTGGGGACGCTTTCCTCGCTGGAACAATTCTTACCCTCTAGGAAGACTTCATATCCGTCACTTCAATTCTTCCTCAAGAAGTCTTGGAGCTGGAAAACCGGACAACTGTCGGACGTTTTTCCCATTCCAGTGGAGATAAAGGCACACCTACAGTGGTTGGTTGCTACCTCTGGAAGAGAACAAAGGATCTCTCTAAGAAACACAGACCCAGACCTAGTGTTGTTCTCCGACGCGTCGGAGACGGGCGGGTTGGGGAGCGACATTAGGCTCAGAGGAAGTGTCAGGCACCTGGGAACAGCACAGGTGTCCTGGCACATAAACTGCAAAGAGCTCTTCGCCGTACATCTGGCCTTGAAGAGCCTAGAACTCTGGTGACAAACAAGGTAGTGCAAGTAAAACGTGGACAACACCACCGCACTTGCCTACATTCGGAAACAGGGAGGGACGCACTCCTCGTTCCTTTACGAGCTCACGAGAGACCTATTACTTTGGACGTCTCACAGGAACATCTCCCTGCTGACAAGGTTCGTACAGGGAGTAAGGAATGTGAGGGCGGACAGGCTCAGCAGGAGGAACCAGGTCCTTCATACAGAATGGACTCTACACGAGGAAGTGTGTCTCGATCTCTGGTCTCTGCTGGGGTGGGGAACTCCTCATGTGGATCTCTTCGCAACATCATTTCAAAAAGGCTCCCAGTGTTTTGCTCGGTCGTGGAAGATCCAAGAGCAATTATGGTAGACGCCTTCCTGCTAAACTGGTCTCGAGTAGACGTTTATGCTTTTCCCCCATTCAAAATCCTGGGGTTAGTATTGAAAAAGTTTGTGGCGTCAAAGAGACGAGGATGACGTTAATAGCCCCCTTTTGGCCGGCCCAGGAGGAATGGTTCACGGAGGTGGTAGAGTGGATCGTAGACTTTCAAGATCCTACCAAGAAGGACGGATCTTCTCAAACAACCACACTTCAAGAGGTACCATCAAAACCTCCCCGCTCTCGCTCTGACTGCCTTTCGACTATCGAAAGACTTGTCAGAGCGAGTAGGCTTTTCTCGCGAATAAGTGGCAAGCGCGATCGCGAGAGCTCGCAGAACCTCCACTACGAAAGTATACCAGTCGAAGTGGGAGGTCTTTAGAAGGTGGTGTAGAGCCAAGAAGTTGTCCTCCTCCTCTACCTCTATAGCGGAAATTGCTGATTTCTTGCTATTCCTGAGAGTAAAATCTCATCTAGCGTATCCACAATAAAGGGATACAGAAGTATGCTCTCGGCTGTATTCAGGAACAGAGGATTAGATCTAGCAAATAACAAGAGATCTCCACGATCTCATAAAGTCTTTTGAGACTTCGAAGTCTAAGGAACCAGTACCTCCGAACTGGAACCTGGACGTAGTCCTCAAATATCTGTCTTCGGATAGATTCGAGCCTCCTCATCTGGCATCGTTTAGGGACATAACTAGAAAATGCATATTCCTTTTATCTTTAGCTACGGCAAAAAAGAATTAGTGAATTACAAGCTCTGCAGGATAAAGTAGGATTCAAGGGAGACTCGGCTATTTGCTCGTTTAAGACCCTGTTTTTAGCGAAAAAACGAGAATCCCACACGAATCCCTGGCCTAAGTCATTCGAAGTCAAAGAATGTCGAGTCTCATAGGCAGAGAAGAAGAGAGTCTCTATGCCCTGTTAGAGCTCTGAAGTTCTACCTTCAGAGAAAGCGTCAGTTGGGAGGCTCTAGACAAGGTCTTTGGTGTGCGGTAAAAGACCCCACAAGACTGATGTCCAAGATGCTCTGGCGTTCTTTGTAAGAAACGTCATTACGGACGCTCATAAGGTCTGTCCTGACGAACAATTACAAATACTAAGAGTAAAAGCTCATGAAGTAAGAGCGGTGCGACGTCTCTCTCGTTTTATAAGAATATGTCGCTAAAAACATCATTGACACGACATACTGGAGATGCAACTCAGTATTTGCATCTCATTACTTGAAAGACGTACGTGTGACGTATGAGAAGTGTTTTTCTCTAGGTCCTATCGTATCGGCAGATACGATTCTGGGTACGGAGCCGACACCAATCCTTAATTGTATATACTGTTATTCTTTTGGATATGGTCGAGAGTCTCTTCGAACAATGGAGGATTTGGCTCGCACGGGCGGCCGTCTATGTTGTTCAGTAAGAGAATTCTCATCATACCAATTAGTTGAGTATAATTTTTTTTGAAAAAATTATGTATGTGTGCGTAGTGGTTTTGAGTTACGGTTGTTGTGACGAGTTCGGGGATAACTCGTAACAATCCTTAGTTCTAAACATATGGTTAGGATCAGGTGGTCGGGATTGGTTGTGTGCTCCTTCATAAGGTGTATTGTCATATAAAGTGGATCAGCACCCATTGACAAAAGTCCTTTTAGGCTCTGCCGAGTAAGCGGATAAGACCCCATCGCAGACCCACAAGAACTCTTGGCCATAGATCATATATCTCGCTAAAGTTTCTTGAGGTGATGCAGACTACTGGGCGAAACACCCACGAAGTCTACCACCTATCAGGTAGGAACCAAGGTTTTATTTATACCTACAAACATATGTTGTTTACCTGTCT
>NC_087201.1:158775531-158790730 GCF_015104395.2 Macrobrachium nipponense | reverse complement strand
CGGTTCTTCGGAGGATGTTGATGATGATCAACCTGCTACGTCTGGGCCTCGTCAGATTATCAAGTTTTGGCACGACTACTTCGTGATTCGTTTGGCGATACTTTTCAGCCAGCTGCTCCTCCTTCTCCTCCTTCTCAGTTTTCGTCGTCGAAGACAAGTAAGTCTCCAGGTTTCGTGAAGATGAAGACGTCGTTATCTACGAAAAGAGCTTTCCGGAAGTAAACGCCTGGATGGAGTCTAGGAAAGCAAAAGGAAGAACTACTTTCGCCCTGCCTCCGTCTAGACTTAGCGGTAAGGCAGGGATGTGGTATGAGACAGGCGAGGAATTAGGATTGAAGGTTCCTACGTCGGCTCAAGGTGATTTCGCCAGCGTGGTGGATGCCTCAAGGAGGGCCCTTTTAGCATCGGCTAAGGTTTCTTGGACGACTTCCGAACTGGACCATCTTTTGAAGGGACTATTTAGGTCCTTAGAAGTTTTCAACTTTTTAGACTGGTGTCTTGGAGCCTTAGACAACCAATCTCGTAAGCCAGACTCGATCAGCTTGGGGGAGCTGTCCAGTGTATTGTCATGCATGGACAAGGCCGTCAGGGATGGCTCAGAGGAGTTAGCCTCTCATTTTTCAGCAGGGGTTTCTTAAGAAAAGGTCGCTTTATTGCAACTTCGCGGCTAAGTCTGTCTCTCCCGCTCAGAGGACAGAACTTTTGTATGCTCCCTTCTCGAGTCATCTCTTCCCCCAAGCCTATTGTGGGAAGGATCTGGCAGTGAGTCTGCAGAGAGAAAAGCCACACAAGACCTGTTGGCTCAGTCTTCGAGACGTCCGGCTGGCCCTTCAACGTCGTCTGGAACGCAACAGTTTAGAAAGCAGAAGCCCTTTCGTGGAGGGACTTCCGCTAGATCGTCTCCTCGAGGAAGAAGCCTTCCTAGAGGTAGAGCCCCTTCCAAGTCTAGGGGTAAGAAGTGAGAGATCGTGCCTTCAGTCACCGGTAGGAGCCAGGCTGCAGTTGTTTGTAGAAGCCTGGAGAGTAAGAGAGGCAGACCCTGGTCTCTCGACGTCATAGAGAAGGGTTACAAGATCCCTTTCATAAAGCCGCCCCCGTTGACTTCCACTCCCAGGGACTTGTCCCCATCGTATCCGCTAACAAAGCGAAAGATTCTTTTCGACCTGCTCGAGCAGATGCTCGAGAAAAGAGCAGTGGAACAGGTTTTAGACCTGGCAACGCCAGGATTTTACAACAGATTGTTTCTTGTACCGAAACAATCGGGAGGGTGGCGGCCCGTCTTGGATGTAAGTCGTCTAAACCTCTTTATAGAGAAGCAGAGGTTCAAGATGGAGACACCTCAGTCAGTTCTGGGGGCCTTAAGACCTGGAGATTGGATGGTATCACTCGACCTCCAGGACGCCTACTTTCACGTCCCGATACATCCCCAATCGATGAAGTACCTTCGGTTCGTATTGAAAGGGAAGGTCTTTCAATTCAGGCTCTTTGTTTCGGACTGAGTACGGCCCCTTTTATCTTCACCATCTTAATGAAGAACGTGGCGAGGTGGCTCCATCTTTCCAACATCAGAATCTCGCTCTATCTAGACGACTGGCTCATACGAGCCTCCTCGCAGACCCGGTGCCTGAAGGATTTGAAGACGACTCTGTATTTAGCTGCGTCCCTGGGACTTCTGGTGAACTTCGAGAAGTCACATCTGACCCCAACACAGTCCATCGTGTATCTGTGGATTCAGATGGATTCAGTGGCTTTTCGGGCTTTTCCGTCCCAGGAACGTCAGCACAAGGCATAGAAAAAGTGTCAGCCTTTCTAGGGAAGGATTCATGCTCGGTGAGGGAATGGATGAGTCTGCTGGGGACCATTTCCTCGCTGGAGAAGTTTGTTTCCCTCAGGGGGCTACACCCTCCGACCTCTTCAGTTCTTTCTGTCGGACAGCTGGACAGAAAAGGACAACTTCGACATGAAGTTAAACATCTCGGAAGAGGTTGAAGAACCATCTAAGATGTGGCTCGATCCGTGGAAGCTGTCAGAGGGCGTATCCCTCAAGCTTCAGAACCCCGACCTAGTGTTGTTCTCCGACGCGTCATCCACGGGGTGGGGAGCAACTCTAGGGGGGGAGGAAGTGTCAGGTACCTGGAGAGGGGAACAGGTAACCTGGCATATCAACTTCAAAGAGCTGGCAGCGGTTCAATTAGCGCTCCCAGTTCTTCCAGTACAAAGTCTCCCGTCGTGTGGTTCAGATCAACTCGGACAACACCACAGCCCTGGCATACTTGAAGAAACAAGGAGGAACACACTCTCGCTCCCTGTTTTCTCTAGCAAAAGAGATCCTGCTTTGGGCGAAGGAGAGAGAAGTCAATATTTGACAAGATTCATTGCCGGAGTCGAGAACGTCCGGGCAGATCTCCTCAGTCGACAAGGACAGTTTATTGCCGACAGAGTGGCTCTCAATCAAGAAGTATGCCAGGAACTGTGGGGTCTTTGGGATGCCCCTTAGTGGACATCTTCGCAACATCAAGGACGGCGAGACTTCCTCTGTATTGCTCCCCGGTTCTCGATCCGGGAGCAGTAGCAGTAGACGCCCTTCTATGGGATTGGACGGGCCTGGATCTCTACGCTTTTCCCCCTTCAAGATCCTGGGGGAGGTGATGAGAAAATTTGCAGCATCGGAGGGGACGAGGTTGACCTTAATCGCCCCCTTTTGGCCCGCAGCGATCTGGTTCACAGAGGTGATGTTCTACCTAGTGGATTATCCGAGATCTCTTCCGTTAAGGAGAGATCTACTTCAAACAGCCCCCACTTCGAGAGGTACCACAAAAACCTCTCCGCTCTGAGTATGACTGCGTTCATTTCAGGACTATCCAAAAGGTTGAGGCCCGGAGCGAGATGGTTTTTTCCCCCCCCCCCCCCCCCCCTGGACAAATCAGTGGGATAAAAGCTATCGCCACCGCGAGGGAGGACCATCATCAATCGCGGTTTACCAATCGAAGTGGGCAGCCTTTAGAAGTTGGTGTAAGAGAAAAGGAGTTTCCTCTACCACTACCTCTGTGAGCCAGATCGCCGACTTCTTGCTTTATCTGAAACAAGATCTAAAGTTGGCAGTGTCAACATTTAAAGGCTACAGAAGCGTTCTATCTGTAGTCTTTCGCCATAGAGGTCTTGACCTCGCTAACAATAAGGATCTCCATGATCTATTGAGATCTTTCGAAACGACCAAGGTACCACTACCGAACAGCTACCTTCGTGGAACCTGGATGTGGTCCTAAAATATTTGATGTCAAATCGTTTTGAACCTCTTTCATCTTCGTCTCTACGGGATTTGACGAAGAAAACTGTATTCCTAACTGCTCTGGCGACGGCGAAGAGAGTTAGCGAAATACAGGCTATCAGCAACAGTCGGTTTCAAAGGGCATAATGCAGTCTGCTCTTTGAATATGTCGTTTCTGGCCAAAAACGAAAAAAACCCATTCCAATCCGTGGCCTAGAACATTCGAGATCAAGGGTATGGCAGAGATCATTGGTCAAGAGCCAGAAAGAGTCCTGTGTCCTGTTAGGGCTCTTAGAGAGTATATTCGTAGAACGAAGGATTGCCGAGGTTCTGCAGAGAACTTATGGTGTTCGGTCAAGAGACCAAACATGCCCCATGTCCAAGAATGCACTGGCATTCTTTTTGAGAAACACCATTAAAGAGGCGCACGCTTCTTGCAAAGACAGTGACTTGAAGATACTTAAAGTTAACGCGCACGAAGGTAAGGGCTATTTCGACCTCAATAGCCTTTCAGCGGAAAAACATGGGTCTCCTTAAAGACATTTTAAGTGCTACTTTTTGGAGGAGTAACTCAGTGTTCGCCTCTCACTACCTACGGGAGGTGAGAACGACCTATGAAAGCTGTTACTCTCTCGGACCATACGTCGCCGCAGACACTATTTTGGGGGCAGGAGGTAGCACTCATCCTTTCCCATAGAAAAGGGTAGGTGAGTTTTTAATATTTGTATGTTTATGGTTGTAGGGTCGGCTGCCGAGTACAGTCGTCCCTTCCTTTAGCCTTTGGTATATGGGAGTTTGTTGTTAGGCTAACTTAGGTGGTGGTTTTTTGCCTCGTTGCCCTCGGAAGTATGGTCATGGTCTAGTCACATTGTGGTCCCGTCCCCGTTGACAGATCATCTAGAGCGCACCAACTACATAGGTCACTACCTTGTTGGTAACTCTAGTGAAGCAGAAGCAGGCTTGGGTGACAGTAATCACGAAGTCAGCTATGCTAACAGGTAAGGAACCAAGATGTCAATCATATACATTTATATGTTTTCTAAAATCCTTTTTTCTGTCTCTCCCACCGCCAAAGGTGGGATTCAGCTATATATATATCTGACAGGTAAGTTTCATGAACAAAATGATATTGTTAAGATACAATAAAGTTTGTTCATAACTTACCTGCAGTAATATATAATTTTAGTACCCACCCACCTCCCCTCAGGAGACAGTGGAGATAGAAATCTGATAGAAAATGGGAATGGTTCCTGATACCCGCCTCCCAGCGGCGGGAATGGGTACTAACCACCCTAACTCCCACTACGTGTGTCGTAAGTTTTAGAAATTCTGTCGGACTTCAGAGAATACAGCTATATATATATCTGCCAGGTAAGTATGAACAAACTTTATTGTATCTTAACAATATCATTTTCTTAATAGCTCTCGCCACTGCGAAAAGAGTGAGTGAGCTGCAAGCGCTTGACTCGAGAGTGGGTTTTAAGAAGGATTCAGCTGTATTGTCCTTTAAACCTTTATTTCTAGCAAAAAATGAGAACCCCTCGAGACCTTGGCCTAGGACTTTTGAAGTAAAAGGCCTTTCTCAATTAGTTGGGAATGAAATGGAAAGAACTTTATGTCCTGTGAGAACTTTGAAGTTTTACCTGCAGAAGAAGAAGCAGTTGCACGGTTGCAATCAGAGTTTATGGTGTGCAGTTAAAGACCCTAGAAGAGCTATGTCAAAGAATGCCTTAGCATTTTTTGTTAGGAACATCATAACGGAAGCCCACATGAGCTGTGATAGTGAGGCATATAAGACCTTAAGGGTAAAAGCACACGAAGTACGTGCAGTCGCTACATCATTGTCGTTCACAAGAACATGTCAATGAAGAACATCTTAGCGGCCACGTATTGGAGATGTAAACTCAGTGTTCGCCTCACATTACTTGAAAGATGTGAGAGTGACATATGAGAAATGCTTCTCTCTAGGACCTTATGTATCAGCGGATACAGTGCTGGGGAAAGGAGAGAAGACTGATCCTTAATATTAATTTTTGTCCTTATATTTTATATTGTGATTTAAAAATGATTGGAGTTGAGTTTTTTAGGTTGTTTGAAAGGTGTTTGGGGATAACGCCTTTCAATCATATTTACTAATCCACGGTTAGGATCGGGTGATCGGGATCAGTATTTTACTCCTTTATATGCCAAGAGGCATAGGTATATTGTCATGTAAGTGAATAAGACTCCAGTGACAATTGCCATTAGGTTCTGTTGAGTAAGTGGATAAGACCCCATTGACAGTCCTTTTCAAGAGTTCTCAGCCATAGGGCACACCCTCGCTGAAGCTTTTGAGGCGAAGCAGACTTCTCAGCACAAGTAAGAAAAATCTTCCACCTAAACAGGGTAGGAAACTAGGGTATTATAATTAACTTGTATTACCTACAACATATGTTGTTTACCTATTAGGTCAGTAATTAGCTGTCTCTTGCCCTCCGCCAAAGGTGCAATTCAGCTAAGTATATATCTGACAGGGAAGTTGAATGTTATGAAAAATGATATTGTTATTGTACAATAAAGTTTCATACATACTTACCTGGCAGATAATTAGGACGATTCGTATTTGGCCTCCCAAACCCAACCTCCCCTCAGGAGACAGGTGGAAGAGAAAAATCTGGCTTAAAACGGTAATAGTTCCTATTCCTGCCACCCAGCGGCAGGCGGCGGGATCACCTGACCTACCTGTAGTGTGTGCCGACAGAAATTTGAATTTCTGTCGGGGACGACAGAGTCTATAGCTAAGTATATATCTGCCAGGTAAGTATGTATGAAACTTTATTGTACAATAACAATATCATTTTTCCTCTACTCAGGTGAGGCACATAGCCAGCTGAGAGGAAACAGGTTTGTATCCCTCCCGCACTCAATGAGTTTTGACCTTACAGTAGAGGTACAGGGAGTTTTTTTCCCTCCACATATGGGAGGCCTAGAAGGCCACACATGGGAAATTTAGTTTGGTACGAGTGAACAAGAATGAACTTGGAGACTGACCCGCGTTACTCCTAAATTTAAATATTGACTGACATAAACTGGTACAGTGGAGGGCCGAGTAGATTTGATTCCCCACCTCCAAATTAATGTTGTTAATCGGGCTTATTCAGGTGTTCAGGGGGTGTATTGCAATATGAAGTTTTTATTGTAAAACTAATATTGTAATACCTACCTGAACACCTGAATGATTCCCACCCTCCTCCCCTCTCATACAGAGTTATTGAGTTATGATTGACGTGAGAGGGCAAGTGTGACCGGCCAGTGAGGCAGGGCTATCAGCGGTGGGCTGGTAACTAGGTAACGAGGGTGTTTGCCAGGAGATTGGCAACACTGATCGTTTATTTTAACCAAAGATTTGGTAAATTTTTAATAAATGATGGTTCGGGCTGGTAAGTGACCAGGGCTTATTCAGGTGTTCAGGTAGGTATTACAATATTAGTTTTACAATAAAAACTTCATTTTTATTGCATTAGTGCCTTAGTTACAGAAGCACAAATAGGTTGTTCAAATGATTCAACAGTTTTCGTAAAGCATAGGTTCCATGAACCATGAAATATGGTAGTCATCATGGAAATTTTAGGCACATTTACATTTTGGAAAGCATACTTTTTTGCTTTTTGCATAATGACCTCTTTCATTTGTTATGTGCAGGCTATTCTAAAATCTTGTATAAAACTATTTCTTACTCAAATAACTTTTTAGGGGTTGATGTGGTAAATGCAGACTAGTTAAAAATTCATGGCTAGAATGTATATAGAAATTGATTTACACAGAAGTTAGTTTTTGTTTTATCATGTACTATTAAATTTTCACCAGGTGATATAATTTTCTTTTCCTGCAGGGCTACTTTGAAGACTTTAACAAGAGGAAAAGGAGTGATGAAGGTGATTATATTGAACATTCTGCAAAAGTCAAGAAAAAGAAATTCGAACATAAAACAGTGTCGAGGGAAAGTAATTTTGGTCAAAATTCTCCAGGAGGTGGTGCTCAGGAAAGCTCAGATGCCCCCAGTCGTGTTGTGAAACTTGTTGGAGCTGCTGGTTTTGATAAGGAAACTTCAGATGAGAGGAGAGATGTTTTAACATCACTATTTAAAGGAAATCCAGAAATTCCCTACGTACCACAGTCGCACGTTGAGCGAATTTCAGAAAAGGTGTTTTCTGATAGTAATTTTGAAAAACTGGATATTGCTCCACAAATTGTAAGTTATTTAACTCCAAGTATCATCTTTTACCTTCAATAATTTTTTAAAATCTAGAGTAATCATGTTTAGCATATTCAAGTTTCATTGATGATATCTTTATTACCGTATTTTATGCTTTTATGATTGTGACAAGTAAACCATTTCTTTGTTCATACGTGAACAAACCTTCGGTCTTAACAATAAGATAATTTCTAGCGCCTAGCTGGATCCGGTTAAATCGCAGATGAAAGCAAGGAATCTTGTGAGATCTGGCAACGTGTGCGTATATCAGGGGTCAAGGACCACGCATCTGCGCTACCGCGTCAGTCTTTTCTTAATCGCCTGGGCAAGAGTTGTGGTTTCCCTCTCTTGGCCTATTAGTAGCCTCATGGCCTAGTTTCAGTATGGTCTAGTTTTCAGTATGTGACTGATTGTATACAGTGCTCCCTCATTTTTATGTGGGAATAGGTTACAGAATCTACTTGCCTGCACAAAATGCAAAAATCCCCTCAAAAAATTGCTTATAACTGGCTTATAACTGCCTATTTTAATATTGCAATGCTTAATTTGATAGTTGTTCATATACAAAACAAACATCTATTTTCCTGTGTTGTGAGGTGAGTTTGAAGTGATATTTATTGTACTATACTGGTATTTATCTTAGGATAGTACTACTGTATAGAGCATAGTCTAAAATATGTGGGTAGTTTGGATCGATGCGACACATACATACCTCCAAACAGAATGCTAGGTTTGTTACATCATGTTACATCATGTTAGTACAAATATATTTATGATAAAAAGAAAAGATTTACTACAGTAAGTTCTTGGTGTACACAAATATGACTGCCTATGATAGAAGTTCAAATACCAAATGTAAACTTAAAGTATGTATTATCCTACATCAAACAGTATAGATTAAACTATTATTTCACTACTGTATTAATCTTTGAAATGATATTGTTATTATTTCAAATTAAAAAATACAGTACTAATTAGTGAACACTCAGTGTTGCTGTACAAAAAAAGCCACTGTACTTGACAAAAACAGTGAACATGTTAGCCTAGTTAGTGAGAAATCCCCTTAGTATGCCTCTCAGGAACCATACTTTGTTCAAGAAAGTCTTTTGGAATAAGTGTTTGTGCACCTAACCCCCTTTTTATTTGTTTCTCCTTGATAATTCCTGTATACCAAGTGGACCACCCTACTCTTTGTAGGCTTCTTCTCAATATGTATGGGGATATTGTGGCCAGCAGGAGGCAATATTGTAAGTTCTGTTTAGTGTCACTGCAGCCCAACCTGCATTGTTTTAAGATTTTTTTTCCCTTCTTTTTCTTCTAGCTTTGCTGTCCAATTTATATTTGCTGCTTCAGTTTTCCCCATCCTTTGTATAAAAAATCTTCTGGCCTTTCATGAAAGTTTTCAGTAGCTGGTGATCCACTCATAGCCTACATTCTGATAGTAGCAGACTGCATACTTTTCCTGTATAGATAAAAAAAAGTTGTCTGTGTTTGCAGTCAAGGGTTAGAACTCTGCCCTCTCATGTATTCAAGGGCAGGAGGCATCAACTTGGGCTTTTCTGATGCTTTTCAAGTATGCTAACCTATTGAGAGGAAAGCTTTGCCCAGGGCTCTTCAACCCTCATAATGGATAAAACACCTGTCCAGATCAGTGTATGAACCCGTGGAAGATGCTTCTCTAAGAAATTTTAAACTGAAGACATTTAATAGCCATAGCCTTAGCTAGGCATTTGAGTGAGCTCCATGCTCTCTTCAACCTGAGTTCTCTTACAAGGGTGTTGGGAAATATGGTCATGTCCTTTATACCTTGTTTTTAAGTCAAGATATAGACTGTGCCTTTTTGTACATGCAACTTCCCCGGCAGATATATACTTAGCTTATGTCTCTGACGTCCGACAGAAATTCGAATTTCGCGGCACACGCTGCAGGTAGGTCAGGTGATCTACCCCCCTGCCGCTGGGTGGCAGGAATAGGAACCATTCCCGTTCTAGAACCAGATTTTCTCTGTCGCGGTAGTGTCAACATATGTTGTTGCTACCTCCTGACTTGATTTTCGTTTTTCATCGCCATCGATCTTCTGGGCTGTCTTTTGCAGGGAAGTACTGGGTCTTTGGTTCGGCATACGCTTTTATTAACTTTTTAATGAATTTGGCTTCGAAAATTTCGAAGAATATATGACGTGTAACTACCGAAATTTTCGGTAGACACTCACATAGTTTGCAAGAAAGGGAAATATTAATATTTATTCATTAATACGTGTAATAAGTGTTAGAATTGATTGAGGAAATATACCGACTTCCTACTTTAGGGAGTCAGTAAAGCATGTAACTAGATACGTTTCTTTTAAAAGTTTTTTGGAAACTCGTACTAACGAGCAATTAGAGTATTACCAGTACTAGTAGTGTTGCATCCTCATCACCTTCTTACTTCGCAGAAACTTCAAATTCATAATTGCAATTTGAAGACAAGGATTGTGGCTCAAAATGCGAGCTATTGAAAGGTAAGAAGTGATTACTAGTGTTCCCCATTGCAGTGGAGGGTGCGTCTGATCGGCTCTGTCTCGCTCCCAGGCCTAGACCTCTTTCAAGCTCCCAAGCCCAGGGGAGAAGGAATGTCGAAAGCCGTAAGGAGGTTTCAGAGAATCCCCACTCGGTCAGGCGTCCCCTCGGCAGGTTCTGTAGAGCGTCCCAGACTGCCAAGGATAGCCATTGAAAGGGCATCCTTAAAAAAGTGCGTCTCTTCATCTTACATCCGAAAAGACGAAGAATGTATATGTTTTGATGATCTAGCGCGTTCTCTGAAAACTAAGAGAACACTGAGCAAGAGCCAGCCAGGACCAGGAACTTAGGAAGCCGCGTTACAGCAAGCCAGCGTGAGCCACGTTCCAACAGCCAGCAGCGAGCCGCGTTCCAGAAAACAGACTAGCGCGAGCCGCGTGCCTACAACCAAACGCGAGCCGCGTTCTAGCAACTGAGCGCGAGCCGCGTTCTAGCAACTGAGCGCGAGCCGCGTTCTAGAAAATTTTTCATGGCGCAAGGCGCCTTCAAAGAGACGAAGCGCCAGCCTGGCGCAAATTGCGCCAGAAAAACAGACGGCTAGAGCAAGGAGCCTTATAGTACAGTGGCAATCAGAACGATCCTTCCATTGAACGTTTCCGGGCAAGAGGCTCTTTCTAAAAGGGGTCTAGTAGGCGTTCGGAACTATCCAGGCGCTAGGCGCAAGGAGCCAGGCGCCAGAATATTCCAAATCTTATGAGAGAGAGGTCAGTCGCGAGGCTCCTCTTTGAGTTTTTAACTTGAGTAACGCCGTCGCGTTTGTCAGAAGGATTCTGATACTAAGAGAAGCCATTTTTTTTTTTTTCATTATTCAGAAGACTCCTGTGTTTGGCAGTTCCTCTCAATGCGGACTCTCTCCTTCATTCATGCTCTTCCCTCGTTATGAAGAGGCAAGAGCTTTGGGAGTTTTTATTCTTATAAGAATCTCATCGACGTTTGGTATGATGGCGGATAGGAAATATCTACTTCCTTCCGTAAACCCTACAGATGAACAGGAATTCTGTCTCTTCCGCGATTTATGAGGAAATCACGAAGATTTAAAGAGTTCCTGATTTATTATTTCCTTAGGATATATATACTCTTTCTAGGAGATATATATACTCTTTCTATCATTCTATTAACGAAAAGAAAAAACGAAGACAGTAAAAATTTTTCCTTTCTCTATCTGCCTCGGCAGGGAAAGAAGGTAGTAGAGTATCTGTCGTATGAGAATACGATACGGCAAATCACACATACCGTAGTTACTTCTTTGCAGAGCAACCAATCAATTACCAGTATCCTTCCAGGAATTTCCTAGGAAGGACTACGCTTATAGGGATTGTTAAGACAAACACCTACTTAGCTTCTAGATTTATCGAAGTCTTGTTTCGCTTAAATATGCATGAATAAGAACTTCCTGAAGTTCGATTATAATTTTATAAGATTCCTTTATTTAATGGAGTAGCTGGCAACTCTGGAAGAGTAAGGCCAGACGGCTAACGGAGACTGCTATCGCGCCTTAGAGACCAACGCAGTAACATGTAGGTGTCGGTCATGAGTGGTTGGTTACATGTCTCTCTCCTGCGGGATGGAATAACTAACCGTGTCTCTCCCTTACAATCTCGGATTGAGGGGATAGTTAAGCAAACATAAATAAAATATTGTCTGCCTTTTGCTAAGAAGCTTTCAATAAGAAAGATATTACAACATTTCATGCTGTTTACCGTAGGTAACATTATTAAAGGATTCTAACGCAGCGGAACTCTATATTATATGATGCTCTCATGCTTACGAAAGCATGGCTTATTAGAGTACATGCTTAGTGAGAAAGATGCATGTAGTAGAAGAGAATTCATTTTTAGACTACGGTATGGTCAAGTCTTATGCACATACCGAGGTTAACTACAGAATTCCTAGTATCCTTACAAAGGTTTCCTAGATTAATGCTGTTTACCACAATGTGACAGTATTATAAAGGATTCTAATACGGCAGAGCACGATATAATATAATTCTCTCATCCTTTCGAGAAACGCACACAACCTCTTTAGAATCGGATATTGCTCAAGAGAAGATGGGTGAGTCGGATGGGAAAAACATTCTCTTAGTGGCAGAAGTTGTTTCCCTGAATGGACTATACGTACGTATATAAAAGTTTTTTCCTACTAAGAACGGAATTAATAACATGTGAAGGATGTCGGGTACCATAGGGCACAGGATGTTCTGGCACATAACCTAAAAGAACTAGAAGGAGCGCCAGCCTGGCGCAAAGCGTCAGAGGCGCAAAGCGTCAGAGGAGCCCAGCCTGGCGCAAATTGCGCCAGATTTTCAGAAGCCGCCCCAGCCTGGCGCAATGCGCCAGAAGCACCATCCAAGATATTTTCTCGTTTTAGCGAGTTATTAACCTAAGAGTCCAGTAGTGGTGTTTGGTGTTTGCTTCTCACCTCGGTGGTCGCGGGTTCGTTTTCTCGGCCATTCCATTGAGGAGTGAGAGATGTGGATTTCTGGTGATAGAAGTTCACTCTCGACGTGGTTCGGAAGTCACGTAAAAACACCATACAAACAAACAAACAAACCAGTAGCCTCTCGGAGGCTCGGTAACGGCAAGATTCGTTCCTGATTTCGTTACCCATTTAATCGGAAAGGGGTCGCTTACAAGGAATGATGAAATGATTTATTTTAATCACTTAGGCCAATTCCACGACTCTCTCATATCGCATAAGAGCATCGAGAATCTCTTTTTTCGCTCCTGTTCGCGTTAACAAAAAGAGAAACCTATTTGGGAACAGACACGGAACGTAACGATCCTTAAAGGTTCGATGCAAGATTTTGCATGTCCGTGAGAACCTTCTCGATCGAAGATAATAACTGTTAACGTATGTCTAACATTTATTGAAAAGAGTTTTGAGAACCTGCGGAAAGTCTTCTTCATAGATCTCTTCGCAAGGTAGAAGACGAACAGGCTTCCTATAGACTGCTTCCTTTTCCTCGAACCAAGAGAGGTAGCAATATACGACATTCTTTAATTTAAAGAAGGGGAATAAAACAAAAATTTAGTCTTTTTTCCCCTAGTTATAAATTCTTAACAGATATTAAAGATAAATGGGCGTCAAAGGAAGAGAGGATGAATGCCTCATTTTGGCCTTAGAGAAGTTGGATTCACAGAAGTCACGTTCTTCTCACAGCATGTTTCGTAAGGCTTTTCCAAGAGTATCTGGATATTCTATCAGAATCTATTATAAATAGACCTGAAAAACCTCTCCACTCTGAGTCTTTCCGCGTGCAGACTGACCAGAAGTGGACATGAATGAGAGGATTTTTTCAAGGTAAATGACATAGTTCATGGCTAAGACATAGCATTGCTGCAGATCGTGCTAGATGGAATGAGGAAACTGTCCTCTTCCGATAACCTCTGTGAACCACATAGCGAGGTTCTTTCTTCACTTTCAGAGGAAGAATCACCTAGGTATATATCTGCTATCATTAAAAGTATGCAGTAAAAGGCTATACTCTGTCTCTACAAGGGGAATTAGAGATAACAGAAGATTAAGATCTTCGGGATCTTATACGATACCGCAATACGACAAAGAGTAGGATATCATGTACTTCGAATTGGGATCTTTTTGTGGGGCCACAGATTCCGTGTTCCGACAAAATGAACTGCTCCTCATCAAACTTCTTTGAGAAAGTTTATGAAGGAATTCTTTGTTTCTCTTAGCCCTAAACGACCAAGAAGACAAGTGAATTTTTTGTGCATTGGAATCTCGCATCAGATTCAATGGAGACTCGGCAATGGGTTCTTGCCAGCATAGTATGTCTGGCAAAAGAACTAAAACCCTCTATTCCTGACGCAACGCTTTCAGATAGAAGTTTCGTTGCCCAGGCAGGGTACTTACTTTTTTCATCTACAGAAGAAGAGATGGTTTAAACGTTTGCCTACAGAGTCTTCGGGGTGCGATGAGGGCTCGAAATGCTTCCCAGAAGGTATTCAGAAGGATACAATAAGAGCTAGAAATCAGGGTTCCGCCCAATTTCAGCTCGGAGTCTCCTTCGACTTCCAGACTCCTTCCCTTCCTTCGGGCAAGGATAGGGAAGATTCTGCAACGAGGAACCTCATCAACATGTAAGAAGGGGATCTCGTTAGCAAAGGAAGTATTCACGAAGGATCCTCCTCGGAGGAAGACTCTCTCTCTCGTATTGTTAGATATCGTGTCGTCTACTGGATGTAGCTGACTACAATCACCTCCCCTTGCCAGGGGCCAAAAGATCAAAGGGGAAGAATTTCTTCCACCCTTCTCCAGTCTCCTGATAGACTATGTGGTTGTTCAGGACTCTCGGACAATGTAGCGCCAGCCAGGCGCCAAATGCAATACAGGCGAAAAACGCCAGAGGCGGACAGTTCCAAGGAACTCTGTCATGGTCGGATACTGAGAAGGAGCGGGCCTCCAACCTGGCGCAAATGCGCCAGAGGCGAACAAATCGGACAGATATAAGAGTGTCCGATGTGGACATCGCCAGACAGCCTAGAGACTCTTCCAAGCTCGAAGCTCCAGCAAGTGTGGAGCAGCCAAGCCAGGCGCGAGGCGCCAGCCAGGCTCTAGAAGCCAGCCAGGCGTCATCCAGGTGCCAGGCTCCTTCAAGGCTAGGCTCCAGTCAGGATTGAGGATCCATCCAGGCGCAAGGCTCCTTCCAGTAAAGAGAAACCTAAAGCTCTGTCATGTAAGAGGGCTAGTCCCCATTGATATGATACAGGTAAGGCTCTGCCATGTAAGTGGGTCAGCCCCCATTGGCACGATCCGAGAAGGCTCTGTCGTGTAAGCGGGCTAGCCCCCCATTGACATGATCCGAGAAGGCTCTGTAGTGTAGCGGGCTAGCCCCCATTTGATGATCCAGAAGGGTTTTGTCATTATAGTTCCCCTACCTCGCTGAACTCTTGAGGCATGCAGACTCATAGACAGTAATCATGAAGTCTTCTGCCAAGCTCCAGGCGCAAGGCGCCAGCCAGGCCGCAAGGCTCCAGCCAGGCGCGAGGCGCTAGCCAGGAGGGAGGAGCAATCAGGCGCCAGCCAGGCGCGAGGCGCCATCCAGGCGCGAGGCGCCATCCAGGCGCGAGGCTCCAGCCAGGCTCTAGGCGCCATTCAGGCGCAAGGCTCCAGCCAGGCGCA
>NC_087201.1:158765531-158770531 GCF_015104395.2 Macrobrachium nipponense | reverse complement strand
CTTTGAGGTCTGTTGTTTTCCAGAAGTTCTACTGAAATATCATAATCATTATACTATGTTAATTTATCATTTTGGGTGATTATTAATCCCTTACGTAACAAATCATATTAAACAGTGAATATGCGTTTACGCAGTGGACGTCTGTATTATACAGATGCATGGATAGGGTCGTTAAGCACCGTAGTGATTAGAAAACACACAAAAAACAAGTGGAACACCCGTACAAATCTATATAAATTAGAGGTAACACTATTCGGGTCATGACAATAAATGCTCCTTTGCAAGTCCCGATCGCAGTTTTAGCCTTGAGTTTTTTGAGTTATATAAAAATATCGAACCTCAACGACTCAACTTAACTTTTAAAATACGGCTGGATTGCAAGGAATAACATGTCTGTAAAAAACTTTCATCAGGCTAAATGCGCCTGACCAGGATCCCTCACTATTTCAAATTTTAGCAAAGAATGAAGTACAAACAGTTAAAATTGTATGCAGTAGTGATAACTTGTCTTATTAGTAATCGCTCAGTTCCTAATAGTTCGTCATTCATTGCTGTATACGTACCAGCAACATAATGCTAAAACACACAATACGTTGCCGATGGTAATAAAGAGAAGGATCCTAATTATTACAAAAAGAAATAGAAACAGTAGCCTTTCAGAATCAAACAAGCAACTCGGTTACTGTGTCACCTAGTCAAGCGGTCAAGGTTAGTCAAAAACTGCCGAAGTTTTCAAAGCGAAGCAAATTCCACCACAATAAGCGACTCTAGCAGAGTGGGGAAAAAACGATGTTGGTTCATACCAATATCTTTTTGAATTAAAAAGGATTTTTCCTATGAAAACACACGACCGTATAGTAATCAGAGCAGGTTTTCGTTTTAATTTTAATACATTAAGTTATAATAAATACTGGTGGATTAAGCCCAACTGTACGCGCCGTAAAAATTAGAATATCTGTTTATTTCTTTAATACACGTAATATCTTGTATTTACGGACTCACCGTCTGTTGTTCGAACTTCCCTAATGAGAAGTCCGGATAAGCGAGCGTTTACAGATACCTCTTTAGTTTTAGACTTTTATATATATGGACTAACATTCCATATTTTTATTATGTAAACACTTTCACCAACTTGGGACTTACTTAAAGGCTTTTACCTGATACCATTACCTAAGTGATTGTACCTCATATACCGTTTTCAGCACACTCAGGGGACATTATCAATTTTTACGTATGCCTCCGGCTACGTTGCGCCCCAAATTACAAATATAGTGTTTGGAGACTTTAGGGGATAAACCTACATGCCTATATGGATGATCTTGTAATCCTTTCTAATACCTTAGAAGTACATCACATAAACTAGAGCTAGTGCTACAGAGACAAAGGACAATAATCTCAGAGTAAAATATTCTAAATGTGAGTTTTTAAAAACGAACATGTTTATCTAGGTTTTATGTTGTCTAGTCAAGGTCTTAAAAGTAGTCCATGGTAAGGTGTCGGCTATTCATAACTTTCCGGTACTTATTAACGTAAAAAAAGGGGAGGGATACAGCACTTTTGCGCTGTATGTGGGTATTACAATCGTATGTAAATATGTAACTCTTCAATCATGACAGCTCCTTTAACAGATCCTACGAAGAAGAACGTAGATTTATTATGGTCTGAAAAGCATCAACAGGCGTTCGATATCTTAAAAGCGGAATAATGCAGCTCACCTAACTTAAAAAATCCCTGATTTAAATAAGGAATTTTTTTTTATTTGCAACAGACCCTCAGACCAACAAGGGGTAGAGAGGGATACTCTTCAGCAATATGATAAACAGTTCTTTCCTATAGCTTTTTATTCATGTAAACTAAGCCCTCTGAAAGTAAATATGCAGTAATAGGCAAGGAAGGGCTAGGTATCTTTAACTCACTAGTACATTTTAAGTTCATAATCTATGGCTATCCTGATAAAGTCCTTACTGAACATGAGTCCTTTACCGAGTTTTTCAAAGGCTTTAATCACAGTCAAAAGGAACTCGGTGACAAATGATCATTCAGGTCTTTGGAGCCAAGTTAAGATATCTACCTGGGGAAAGCCTTTATCATAGCTGACGCATTATCCCGCAATCCCGCACCATACAGCAAAGAACCATTAATTGGACTAAAAGATATAGAAACATCCGTGCCTATTGTTAAAACCGTATCTAAACAAGAAAATTCCTTAACCCAAGAGATCGCGAGCATTGAATATCTGGGTCGGAGCGCAGAACTGTTACGAACTGAACAAAGCAAGCGTCAACAGACATAACCCAAACAATAAACACTTCGAAACGGGAAAACAGGGTCAGCGGCTAAGCAAAAACAATACACGCTTCGAGCAGAAAACCCTAAAGCAAAAAGTATACTTAAAGTATGTGTATCAGAATAATGTAATCAAATGTAATATTATATGTAGGTCTGTGGCGAGGAAAACCCGAAGAACACAGCAGATGACTAACGACCAGGTAGTTTAAATAATCTTTTTCATACCAATCGTCATAAACTGGTTGCATTCCGTCATCCAGGGTTCCCTACTATGTCACAGAAAGCCAAATCACTATTGTACTGGCCTACAATGCTTACAGATATAAAAAGCACATAACTAATTGTAACACGTGTCATGAAAACAAGGGACACACTAAGACACCTGTCAGTTAAGGGCCTATCCTGTGGCCAAATCAATCCTTGAAAGAATATACTTTAGAATTATTAACAGAGTTACGAGTCTGACAGAGGGAATAAACACTTCTTAGTGTTAATAGTTCCTTGACACGTTATATAGAATTAATAGCACTAAAAACAAACACCGCAATTGAGTGCGTTACGAATATTTATGAGTGCTAAATCAGTAAACATGGAATTCAACACATAATAATCTGTGACTCGGGTGGTGTAAATCAATAATAATCTCCTTAACATGTTGTGTGAATTCCTTTTCCATTAAGAAAACCAATAATATATTTGATCACCCAGAGTCAATCGGTTGGTAGAATAACGGATAATTAAATAGGAAGTGTCAATGTATTACGAGTTACAACTCGTGATGTTGGATCCGAACTGGATTATAGCGGTTCTCGCGTGGTTTTAAATACCTTTATCATTGATATCTTGTATCTATAGAATTGATGCCGCAAGTAGCCTTATACGGTACGCCGCTAGAACACTTTTCCACATATTCAAGCCAACCATTAATTTATCAAAGATATATAAAAAATATATAAATAAATAAATATAAAAAAATAAAATAAATATGGATACAAGTGGAGTCAATATAATACACTCCGTAAGAAGTCGGAAGGGTTACAAATTATAATAAAAAGGAATCACATAATATCAATAAGCAAAACGTAACCATTAAATATCCAAATATATATGCGTAAAGATTTGAACTCTAACTTGACGCTTTAGTAATGACAAATAAGCTAAAAGTTCAAACACATATCAAAACCTACTGACATATTGTCTGTCCCGGTGATTTATATTCGTAGTCAATGAAAAAAAAAAAAATTTAAATAAATAAATAAATAAAATAAACTAAATAATAATAAATAAAATAAAATAAAATAAAATAAAAGAGATTTTAAAGTCAGGAAGTCTAGAAGTGAAAATGTTATCTATGGAATAATCCTATATGAATCTTATACAGGGCTAATAATATATAGAATTTGTATGGAAACCTTTTCATATAGTTTGAATAAGGAATATTTATTTAACATAATGCCAACATGAAACTAATATATTGTTCAATTTTTTTTTGGTACTGTTGTTTTTTTTTTTTCAGACATTCTTCTCATGCGAGTGGAGAATTAAAACACTAAAAATATCATTTGAAAATACTAAAGTCGTATCTCTTACAGCAAGTAACGTAACTCTTAGCTGGCTGAGAGCAATCTCCTGCCAAGTGACGACGTCATCATTGCCGTATCAGCATTTGTTCCTTTTAACCTCAATAATCTGCTTACACAGGCTTCATCTGTGTGTCGTCTCTGCTTGCAAAAGCAGATTGACTGGAGAAAGGATGCTTAGTTCATGAACTTCACATGTGGTTCATAGGTCACATGACAGGCCACATAACATATTCTTATCCGTGTGTGTAATGCAATTAGTTAAGGGACTTGCAATCATTTTAAAATTAATAAACAAAATAAGGAAATAGAATTTCTATAACATCAAAATGAATTAATTTTTTCTGAACCTCATAGACATTTAGAAGTATCACGATATGGATATGGATTATTTACTTGCAACATTAGCTTATTACAATCCAAGTAAACATTCATGGGAAAATGTCACACTTTCTTGAAAAAACCAAACCAAGGTTTATTTAGAAATTAGTTACATAGTGGGTTTTTTTCGTTGCATCTCCTACCTATTAATAAAGTTTTTAAAATTAACCTCAGAAGATGCGCGCGAGAATATTGAATATGAAACTTTTGTTAGGGCACATAGAATCATGATTAATCTTCTCTTTGACTCTTATGTTGCCTGGCAATCTTACAAATAGCTCCGTTTTCCACTTCTTTGTCTAGTAACTTACTACCAGTAATATCGAATTTTCTTTGAGATTCGTAATGATATCTATTTATTTTTTATAATTCTGGATATTTTTACAAGTCATCATAGACCTGGATAGGTTCACTCATTGTTAATGCCATGGATAAAAAAGTTTGTACACGGACTCTTTTGAATTCCGAAATATCAGCGAATTCATGTGGGGTTAAGTCTGGTCTAAATGGCTCTCTCCCCTCCCCTGTATTTGGATGTCGTCTGAATTTACTTTGCCCTTGTGACAAGTATAATTTCACTTGCAGGCTGATTAATGGAACCCGGTTACAGTATCCTGCAGTACGAGAGTTTCACATAGCAACTTCAAAAAAATCGTTCGTCGCAGCGGACGACTACAGTCAAGTAACAACCGCCTACAATGTGAAAGGAATTTCATGGACTTCTTCGACCGACACCGTATCTCGTCGTTA
>NC_087201.1:158758031-158760531 GCF_015104395.2 Macrobrachium nipponense | reverse complement strand
TCACATACAAAAAAATAAAAAAAATAACTAAACGAAACCATAGAAATAAATTTGGAAATTCAGGCACAAACAAACAAAAATTTCATCATCTGTGAAAATAAAAAAAACTTTACAAGCATTAGTGTAATTTATGAAAGATAAAATAGGATGGAATCGGTGTTGCGACAAATTTAACACAAATAAAAAACAACAAATCAAAATAATAAAATAACGTACATAAGCAACATAACCACATCAAAACAAAATTACACATAAGAATATGATCCACAGGTAATAACATTTGTTCTGAAAATAATTTGGACAAGTTATATCAAAACAACATAAATTCGTGACACATTTCAATCTGATCGAGATAACAAGAAATAAAATAAAAAAAATAAACAACTGGTATGATTCTGAATCCTAGGCAAAGACGTGGGTTGGCATTTACAAACTCTGTTCACTGACCCCTTTCAGTTACTTTGAAATAGCATTTACTTATGACATAGGCTCGGGAGCTCGGTCTTGTGCTCTCGGCCGGGCGCCCACTTGCGCACCGATATTTCCCACTGGCTCGTCTCCCAGGTACCCGGCCAACCTCGGGTACGGGATACTGGTTGGTTGGTGTGGTAAACCAAACGTCTTGACGTATACTGTGTGCGACAGGTGTTTCTCGCTTTGTGCTTCTAGTACATTTAAGTGGAATACGCCAGTATTTCGATTAATTTCTTTCACATGATATGATCCCAACAGGCATGGTTTTATCCACCATCCTATCCATGGGTGGGAGCGTGTATACGCACCCACGAACACAATAATACTTGTATTACCCTGGCGCCGCAGGGAGTGGTCTCACCACATTTAATGCTCACGATAGAATTTAACAAGTACCACTTCGAGTGCCCTAATAAGGACTTTTCTATGCCAGATGCCTGGCGTAAGGATTTACATAATAAAATGGATGGCTCTTTCAATAATAAAAAAGTACTTAACAGATTGTTTTCCATCGTATTAAACACACGATAGTTACTTACAAATCTAGTTATGTCTCAAAGCAAGCCATCCCCAAAAGAAATGTTCACGGGCTCTTCTAAAAGATCTTTCTATGTCCAGCTTAAGTGCTAACATGATCTATGTGTATATCTGTCTCTACTAAGGCTCGAGGAAGAACGACTTGGGCTCGGGATATTAGCGGCCCTTTTCTATTTACTTAACATGAACGTCTTTCACAATGAAAACACGTTTTTTGATAAATGCACAAAATTCGGGAACTCGTTACTCTCACCATCCACACAAGCCTTAATCTGACTAATCCAAGCTTCAGACACCTGACTTTCAACCAATTCTCGCACACTCCAACCACAAAAATCAACCACACTTTCATTCTCCGGGCATTTATTCTGGAATCCCCCGGACGGAGTTCCACCTGCATTTAACCAGCTACCGCCTCGGGCACTCCCATTCATCTGAGAGTGCTTGCGAATTTCCCGCTTTCTGCGCGTCGCGCTTACGTTTGATTGACTGTCATTGTTCGGTACCGTCGCGACGTTGCTGGCACTATGCCTGCAGTGCCTGTGCCACCAACGTCACGAGGTTTCTTTTGTCGTTCCTCCTGCGCCCTGTAGCCACGAGTTGTACTCTTATGATGTTCTGGAGAGAGCATCCGCCATCCTATTACCTTACCCTGGGACATATTCAATTTTTACGATGTCAAACTCTAAAATTCGCTCGATCCATCGAGCTTGGCGATTTGTAATCTCGCTCTTCTTCAACAGACATGTTAATAGGTTGATGATCTGTGAAAATCTTTATTTTGTGTCCCAGCAAAAAAAATAACGGTGTCTCTCCAGCAACCATAAGACCGCTTAAAGCCTCTCGATCGAAGGTACATAATTATTCTCTGCCCTTTTAATGCTCGTGATGCAAAACAAACTGGTCTTTCATTACCTTCATCGTCAATCTGGAGATTACTCATCCTATCGCAATATCACTTGCGACTGTGGTCACAAAAAAGGACGATCGAACCTCGGATAAGCCAAGAGTTCGTCGCTCATTAGGGCATCTTTTAATTTCTGAAAAGCTTCCTTCCTCTTCTCACCCCATTGGAAATCAGGTTGCTTCCCTAATGCATCTAACGGTCTCGCTATCCGTCCAAAGTTCCTAATGAACTTCCGATATAACCCGCGAGTCCGTAGAAGCTGGCTACATTCTTTCGCATGTTTTGGTCGTGGAAATTCTTTCAATTGCTACAACTTATTGGCACAAGGCTTAAGGCCTTCAGAAGTTACTAGGTGCCCCAAAATTCTACTTCGGCCCGGAAAAACTTACATTTTTCTAAATTTATTTTCATCCCATGACGTCTTAATGCTTCAAAACTTGGTATCAGGTTACCCTTACGCTCCTCACAGTAGCACCTAACTACAATGAATCATCAAAATATGCAAAAACTCCAATGCTAATTATAGAGGCTAAAACGCGTATCATTACTCGTGAAAATGAGCTGTAAGATATTCAACCTGAA
>NC_087201.1:158720531-158750531 GCF_015104395.2 Macrobrachium nipponense | reverse complement strand
GGTTGTCCCTGGCTACCTTATCGGTGGAGAAAAGAAGAAAGCTGAAAAAGCCCGTCTGCGTAAAGGTATAAATATTCTCATAGCTACTCCAGGTCGTCTGATTGATCATGTTCATCACACTAAATCCTTAAGCCTGGCCACCGTCAAATATCTTGTCATTGATGAAGCTGACAGATTGTTGGATTTAGGGTATGAGAGAAATATGACAAGGTAAGTTAATCTTGCTGTTTTCCTTAAACTATGTGATAGAAGTTTCAAACCTGATGTTAAATTCTGCTGTTATTGCTATTGTAAGTTCTGCATATAAAGAAACTTGATTTTAAGAGGAAAGAAGTTAGTATTATTTTTAGTTACTGAATTTTGGAAAGTAGCCTGTCTTGTGTTAATCAATCATTAATGCAATGATTTCATGTTATCATGTTTTCTTCACTTCTTTTTGTTCATAATTACGCATTTACATAGAACAAAACAAGATGGTCTTTACTTTGCTAAGGAGGCTTATTCAGAATGGAATACCTATTCAAGAAACAAGAGGGAAACATATCCAAGTTAAGAAAGATTTAGTAAAACAAAAATTGAGCAGCACCAGAGGTACATAAATACAGGTGGCCGTTGTCATATGTCAAGGACTAGTTCCAGGATCCGATGCAGATCTCAGAGTCCTTGTAAGTTCAGGTCTCATACCCTAAACCCATCCTCCTGTGTATAGTATGTATTGTAACTCATCTCTTGACTACCAGTAATAAGAAAGCAATTTTAAAGCAAATAAATACTAAGTTATATTGTTCAGGGAATAATGATGTGGAAAAAAAGCTTGTACAGTACATGTTTAACATAGATGTAACCACTGTAATCCTAATTCTGCATATCTGGTCTTTGTGTTTGCATTACAAAGGCAGTCCTGCAAACGGTACAAACTTTTTTTATGATGAATGAAGCAGCTAGCTGCTGGATACCCATGAATCTGTTGTCATATGCATGGGGTTACTGGCTACGTACCATTTTCTCTTTAATAAGGAAAAAAGTTCAAGAACTTAGTTGATTAGGAAAATTGGGCTAATTATAAGTATAATAGGTTTGTTGTGAAATAAAATGTAATATCTGAAAGTACAAGCATAGTTACATTTCTTCAGCTACAACTCATACAAGCATTAAATTGCTGGAATATTTTTCAGTGTGAAAGAATTGGACAGTTTGTGAAGAACTCTGCTCAAGATATTCTTTATAGCATTGAGTTTTTCACATATATTTTTCCAGGTTGTAACATACGAACTATTTAAGTAATTTATTATTTCAGTATAATGGAGTCTCTGAAGGAGCAGCAGCCAAGTTTGGAAAAGTGTAGACAGACCATCATGTTGTCTGCCACTCTTTCTGCAGGAGTGGAGAAACTTGCAGGTATAGTAATTAAAGTTTATTGTCTGTCATTACTTTAACATGCTGTGTAAAAAGTAAGAGTTTTTATATGGACACCACCAATTTCTCTTTGATATGTGTTTCCACACCTGTCCGCCATCATTCAATTCTAGATCTTAAATTAAATGTAATATCATGGTTTCTCAATAAATCTTTTTGATATTTACTGTCTTTGTAATACCAAGTTCCTTGGACTTGGCTTTCATACAAATAAAAATATTAAAAGAAAAGAGATGGATGGGGATTCTGTGGTGAGGGGAAGCTCATAGAATTAGGTCCTTGAATCCTTGTTTTATAAGAAACTGCAAATGTAAGAGAAATGGAATGGACTCACTTTTCTTAGCATAATGATTATGCCTTTTATTTTTCTCAAGCCTAGATAACAGGAAGGTGTGGAATCAGGAAGGCATTTTGTCAATAAGATATATGCCAAGAGAAATTATCACATTAGCTTTTCAGTGAGTGCTAGAAATATTTGGAAAAGGCTCATTGGAGAACAGTAACCCCAGCCAGGGAAGCCTAGAAGTTTAAGAGTGATCTTTATATGTATTGTGCATTCATGACATTCCTGATTATATAAATACTCTAATAGTTTTTTGTTTGTTATTTACAAAATGTGCAGTGTACCTCATTTTTACGTTATATACATACTCACAATGCCTTGTTTGAGCAACTTTATTAAATGTGTACTATTCCTCAATATTTAAAATATAAAAACGTTAACAGTGCATGTCGCACTGCAATACCATGTAAATGTTATAAAATATTATTGATGGGTCTATCTTATAAAGTATTAATATTATTTTGTATTCATAGGGATGAGTCTGTTGTCTCCCAAAGTAATTGATGTCAGTCATGATGGATTGGAGGATGATGATGAGAAGTTGTTGTCAACTGAAGCATTGGCAACTCCAGAAAATCTTTCTCATCATTATATTTTAGTTCCAGCCAAATTAAGGCTTGTTACATTGGCAGCATTTATTTTGTCAAAATGTATGGTGAGTATTAGGTGTGTTTCATTTAATTTACAGTGGAATGGTTTTCATGGTAAGATTTTAATTTTTTCCTTTAATGACTTTATAGTGTGTTGAAGCCATATTCTTTAGTCTTCACATTTACCATTATTTTATTGGTTTTACCTCATTTCATAATTATATTTCTTTTTCAGTATGGCGATGAAAGGAAAATAATTATTTTCTTTGCAACTCAGGATATGGTGGACTATCATACAGCTCTCTTCTCACAAGTATTGTCCAAGTAAGTTCCAAGCATGAGAAAGAGGAATTAATTTGCAATATGTTTAGGATAGAGTGTTTTTTAGATGAACTTATTTGCCAAAATATTAATGATATACTGTAGAACAAGACCTTGGTAAAATGTAGTCCTGACATTTAATTTCTAGCTCTTACAGAAGGAATTTGTAGTAAGTGAAGTTAGTGGTAGTTCTGCAGTATTACATTCTTATAATATAATATAAAGACGTTTTAATGTGAAATTTTTATCAGAAGCTTTGTTTTAAAACTAAATTTTGATTACAGTACAAGCTAAAGTATTTTATAAATCCATCACTTTTCTGTAACCTGTTATGTGTTCAGCACAATCCTCATTTGTATTCCTAAAGGAGAAGAGTTCTTTCACCTGGCTGAATAGTTTCCAGACATTTAGTCTGTTCCTTGTACACACACTTGGTTTTCCTTACATATCTAGCAATCCTACAGTGGCGTTTTTGTAATGTTTGGACTGATTTCCTTCATTTTGATCATTTTTCAAGCATGAAAATTGGTCTGCTATGGTAATTCATTGTTGGTGTTGGTTCATATATAATTTATTTGACTTAATCAATTGTGAGGGGGTTTCCTATTGGAATCTGGGACTGTTCTGGCTTTGTGCTTCAGCTCCCAGGATGCTGTGAGTTTCATATTTTCTTTGAACCACCACTCTGTTAATGGTTATCATCTGCCTATTATCTGATTGATAATACTGCTTTTGTGAGATTTTAAATTTAGAATTTGCTTTACATGTTTGTCACTGGGTCTGGTCGTTTATTTATTTAGATAATAATTTATTGTATTAGTGAATACATAAACTTTAGTTTGTTCATGAAACTTACCTGTCAGATATATATATAGCTGTATTTTCTGAAGTCCGACAGAATTTTAAAAACTTCCGACACACGCAGTGGTCGGCCAGGTGGTTAGTACCCATTCCCGCCGCTGGGAGGCGGGTATCAGGAACCATTCCCATTTTCTATTCATAATTTTTCTGTCGCTGGTGCTGAAAACACCTGTTTTCAGTACCTCCGTCTTAGGATTTTGGAAACTTCATTGCCGCTAAGTATCCTAATTGTCTTTTGATTTATTTACTTGGATTTGTGGGATTTGTGGCTAGGCATACGCTATCTTAAATTGATTTGAATTTGATTCATTTTTGCATAAAATATCTGAATCTAGTTAGGCTAGTTTCAGACGGGGTTGTCTGCAAAGATAGGGTGTGGCTACCGAAAGCTTCGGTAGATCCGCACTTGGTATGTACGAGGGGTATGGGTCTTGCTTCTTTGTTGAGATTTGTCATGTAAGGAGTGTGAGACTTTGTCTATTCCGTAAGGAAGACGTATGATTCGTATGTACGCAATTAATCAGTAAACATGTCTAATTCCGTAAGGAAGACGTATGATTCGTATGTACGCAATTAATCAGTAACAAAAGTCAGGGTAGTGAACCTGCTAACCTTCCTGTAGACTTTATTTTGCCTAACCCTGTAGTATGGCCTACGGGCTATGAATATGTCTACGAGAGGTGCTCGCTCTCCTTCATTGCTGTGAAGTGCTACTTCTGTAATTGTTACTCCTAACCCTGCAGTGTTGCCTTCGGGCCCTAAGCAGTGTCTGTAGAGGAATTACCCTTTCTCTCCGATACTCTTTCGATTCGTATCTTAGAATCGAAAGTGCTTGCTTTAGAGAGTAAAAGTGAAGTGCAGAAGTGCAGTGATACCCCTTGTGTAGTGGAGGGTGCGTCAGATCGGCCTCGTTTCGCCTCTAGGCCGGGACCTCTGCTTGACTCCCAGGACCCGGGGAGGGAGCATGTCGAAAGCCTAAGGAGGGTTACAAGGAACCCCCACCGATCTGGTGTGCCTTCGGCAGTTTCTGATGAAAATCCCCAGACTGCCAAAGTGCGTGCGCGTGCACGAATCCTGAAAGATTGCTTCTCGTCCTCAGAAGCGTCCTCCCCATGCAGGGGTTGGTTAGCTTTCGGAAGGACTCGCGCCCTCTAAATAGAAGCTTTATAGAAGAGGGACGCTTCACTTCCACTCCTCTCTCTCTCTCGTTATGCGTTTCAGTGAGAAGTAAGAAGGCGAACGTCGCCTGAACTCGTGTCCGTCTTTCCACCGAGAAATGCGTAAAAGAAGTCATAGTAGCAGGAAGCTTTTGAGAGCGGACGCCCGGGACGCTCGGATGGACTCCAGGCGCGCGCGGGTGCACGGAGCCAAGTGCGCGCCAGTGGACGCCGAGCGCGCTCCAGTGGAGCCGAGCGCTCAGTGGACGCCGAGCGCGTTCCAGTGGACGCCGAGCGCGCGCCAGTGGACGCCGAGCGTGCACCAGCGCACGCCAGGTGTGTCGCCTGGCTGAACGTTTCTGTTGAACTCTTCAAGCTCTTGTTTCAGATATGGGCCTAAAGAATGTTTACCTCTACCTCCGGTGATACCTTCTACCTCACCTGCAAAGAATGTGAAGTAGGCAGTGCTTCGGAGGAAGTTTAAAGTGAACAGACAACTTCTTCTTCGAAACCCAGCAAGACATCGGGTTTCGTGAATTCAAGAGGTCTCTGTCAATTAATATTGCTTTTCGCATAGGTGGATGGAGTTAAGGAAAGCTCAAGGGAAGATCTCGTTTGCTCTACCGCAACCTTTGCCATTCGGCCAATAAATTTAAGTTGCCACTACCGCAGTCAAGACTTTGCGATAAGGCAGTTACGGGTTATGTAAGGCTCGATGTCCTGCACGTCAGGACTCTGCAACGTTCAGTGGGATTCTTGCAAAGGCACTCATCAAAAGGACGCTCTTCAGGAAAGCGCAAGACAGGACTTCCTTTGCCATACTGCCAATAAATTTTAAGCTTTAGCAGGCATTAGTTGTGATACGGGAGAGGAAGCTGGTTGGAGAGTTTCTTCCTCTTCCCAGGATAATTTTGCAAGCTTTTTAGCCCATCTGAAAGGGTTTTTCAGATGATAGATTTTGTTAGTTTCTAGTCGGGACTACGCTGCCGAATTGAACATCGTCGTTCTACCTGCCGTAAGCCCAGTCTCTTAACAGGATTCTTGCCCCTTCCTCGTTTGAGACGGGAATAGAAAAAATTAAATGCTTGACTCCCTGGATTACGTTTTGTCAATTCAGTGACTTTCCCCCATTGACAATATACTTTCGTTTTGTCAAGTAAGTGGGTATCCCCTCATTGACAAAATATCTCTTTGTCCCGTAAATGGGTTAGTTCTCATTGACAAACATCTCATTAACTTGATATTGCGTAAGCGAATAAGCTCTTATTGACAAGATTCGGAAGAGCTCTCATTCGTCATTCGCAGACTCGTACAAGAAATAGACTTGTAGACTACGTCAATGAACGCTTATGTCCAGTAACATAAGAAGCTTGAGCTGACTGCTTCGATTCTCTTAAGTTTTGTTCATGAAACTTGCCTGTCAGATATGTATGTAGCTGTATTTCCGAATTCAGCTATATATATGTCTGCCAGGTAAGTATGAACAAACTTTATTGTGATATAATTTCATATTTTGCCTTGCGTTATTTTACTTCTGGTTGGTTCAAGTCATATACGCTTGCTGTAGTTACCTCTTCGGATGGCAACCGAGAGGTCTATTGTCTATTTTAAGGACATTTAATCGTTACTCCCTGCAGCCTTCCAGGAGTTTCCGATTTATCTTTTACCGTTGTATGGTAGTGTTCTGACGACAAACGCATCTATATATTTAGCGTTTTCTGTTTCGCTTAAATATACCAGCTTGAGAGTCTTTCGGCTCAAAAAATAACGGACCTATTTCTTCGTAGAATAGGGTAGCTGGCAACCCAGACATAAAGTTAAGAGACGACGTTCGTAAGCTGCTGGCTGCTGCTGTCACGCTGTGTCTGTCTTCCAGTCCAACTGAGCAAGTAACAGATCGGGCGCTGTCATGCGCGGTAGGTTACGTCTCTCTCTCCTGCGGGATTGACTGACTAACCGTATCTCTGTGCTGGCGGTTACGTCTCTCCTGCGGGATTGACTGACTAACTGTAACTCTGCCCTACAATCACGGACTTTAGCCTAAGATTGAGGGGATTTCTTACGTGAATGAATAAACGTTGCATTCGTTTGCCTTCCTATGTTCAACAGAGTTATCTCTTAATCCTTTCGGTGCTCGTTACCGCACGTATAGAACTACGAGTCTACCGCAACATTGCACTTTTATATGCTCTCCTGCTTAGGCAAAGCGCAGCCTTATTAGGGAAGTAAGCATACTCGGGGAGGGAATGGATGAGCTTGCTGGGGACCATTTCCTTCCTGAAGAAGTTTGTTTCCCCGAATAGACTGCAATTCAGACCACAGTTTTTTCCTACCGGGAAACTGAAATATTATTCAAGATCTAGGAATGATTCTGAACATCTCTCAGTGCGTTTATCACCTGAGGTGATAGAAAGAAGGTGCCGGACATCTGGATAGGGTTTCAGATGTCCTGGATCTTAATCTGAAAGAAGTAAAAGCGATTCGGTAGTCCCTCCAGTCCTCGTAACGAGTTTTGGGAACCAGTGGTCCAGATCAACTCTGATATTCCACAGCTCTCTCATATCTTAAGAAGTATCTTCTCTCGGTCCCTGTTCGAGTTTACGAGAAAGCCTATTATAACAACAGGCGTAGAATGTAACGATCCTCTAGAGGTGGTTCGTACCGGATTGCGAAAGTCCGTACGAATCGTCTCGATCGACGGCAGCAACTATTGACTTCCGAGTGGAATCTTTCTTTAGAAGTAAGTTGAGAGTTGTGGAGACTTTAGGGACGCCCTTTCATTCTTCTCTTCGATATGTTGAGGACGAAGAGGCTTCTTCTTCTCTGCTCCCTTATTCTCGATCGGGATCGGTACCATTAAACGCCATCCTATGATATTGAACGGGGATGGATATTTAGTCTCTTTTCCCCTTTTTTCAATCGCTTAGGAAATGTAATAAGAGGATTTATGACGTCACAGGGAGCGACATTGACGGCTGATCGCCCCATGTTGGCCTTCAGGATCCTGGAATTCACAGAGGTCACATACTTCCTAGTTCACTTTCCAAGGACCTTTTTCCGAGAGAGTCGGTCTACTCTAACTCGAAAGGTACCTATAACCTCTCCGCTCTGAGTCTTGACTACGTTCAGGCTATCGAGATGTTGACAGGAATAAGATTACCGTCTTCCATTTCCGTCTGAAGAATGGGATAAGCTGGCAGTCACAACTATTAAAGAATACGCAAATATGTTGTTGACGGCCTTTGGGCTCAGAGATTTGCGTCTGTCAAACAACAAAGCCCTTCACGATCTTTGAGTTCTGTGGAATCTCGAACCTCGCTCACCATCTACTTTTTGTCTCACCTGTTTTCTCGGAGTCAGACACTCGTGCGAGATCAGGCGACATATAGTAGCCCCCTGAGTTTCTTGTTGACGAAGTCGGTTGCGTTTATACACCCCCGATGATCGTGTAACATGAGACCAGGTTGGACTGTCAGGCATTCTTCCTTCGGGACTGAATCGCCTTTTTGCTCCTCGCTCCTTTCTCCTGGCACCAGAAGCTCGAGTCAGGAGTTGATTCGCTGACGACGTTGGGTTGCGTTGATACACCCCCAAGGTTTGCTTAGATTGAATCGCCCAGGCAGTCCAGACACTCATCCTTCAGCGAAGAAATAGTGCCTTATGGTCTTCAGGGTACAGCCTTGCTGTCCTTGATTCGTCTGACTGGTCAACTGGTCGGTCACCTGACTTTAGTACAGACGGACTGACTGTGCATGTCCAGATCGAAGCTTTCAATATGGAACTTAGACATAGTCTGAAGTTCTTGATGTCAAAGCATTCGAACCTCTCCTACCTGTTAACTTCTTGCATGTGATCAGGAAGGCCTTCTTCTAACCACCCTAGATACGACAAAGAGGGTTAGTGAGATTTTAAGCCATCGTCACAAGTTTTGGCTTTAGAGAACACAAGGCGGTGTGCTCTCTAACCCTTCCGTTGTGGCCTAAGAATGGTAACCCGTTTTGTCCTTGGGCCAGGAGCTTGGAAGCAAGGATGGCACAAGTTAGTGGGCAGGAGCCAGAGAGAGTCCTGTGCCCTGTCGGGTCTCTCAAGTTTTATCTACATAAAACTCAAGAAAGTCGAAGTCAATCGGGCAATCTGCAGTGTTCCGAAAAAGACCAGACTTGCCCATATCGAAGAACAGCCTGGCTTTAGTGTTAAGGAGTTCTTTCAAAAATGCTCCTTCATTGTGTTTGCACAAAGATTTGAAATCTTTTATCTGAATGCTCACGAGGTGAGGGCACGGCCTCGGAAGCATTTCAACAGAGCATGGCACTCAGCAACATCCTGAGTACCATGTTTTAGCGAAGCAACTCTGTGTTCACTTCACACTCCCTGCGAGATGTGAAGATGGCATATGAGATCTGCTGCTCGCTAGGGCCATACGTGTCTGCAGACACAATCTTGGGGGCAAGAAGTATCACTCATCCTATCCTGTAGAAAATGGTTAGGAAGAGCTCTTAATTTAGTTGTTGAGTCGCCGACAACGTCGACTTCTTAACTCTTAAGCCTTAGTTAACACACCTTAACTTTGGCTAGGTTGGTCAGGTGGTGATATATATATTTATATATATATATATTTATTTTACTTCTTAGCCCTCATGGTATGGTCAATATGGTCTAGTCACGTCGTGGTCTCGCCCCTGTTGACAGATCATCTGGAGTGCACCAGCTATATAGGTCTCTACCTCGCTGGCAACTCTAGTAGCACAAGCAGACTTACGTGGCAGTAACCACGAAGCCAGCTATGCTAACAGGTGGAACCAAGATGTAAATCATCTGCATGCATTTGTTTCCCAAAATCCTTCTATTCTGTCCCTTCCCACCTCCAAAGGTGGGATTCAGCTATATATATATCTGACAGGTAAGTTTCATGAACAAAATGATATTGTTATGATACAATAAAGTTTGTTCATACTTACCTGGCAGATATATATAATCAAGTACCCACCCACCTCCCCTCAGGGGACAGTGGAAATAAAAATTATGAATAGAAAATGGGAATGGTTCCTGATACCCGCCTCCCAGCGGCGGGAATGGGTACTAACCACCTGGCCGACCACTGCGTGTGTCGGAAGTTTTTAAAATTCTGTCGGACTTCAGAAAATACAGCTATATATATCTGCCAGGTAAGTATGAACAAACTTTATTGTATCATAACAATATCATTTTTCATTGGTGAATCACAAGTTTTTTCAGTTTCTCATTACCTAGAGTGTTCTGTGTTATGTGTTGCTTATGGTAAATTAGGATTTTATAAAGAACAAAAAACTTCCATATTTGTTGATAGCTTATCCAGTGGTAAAAACCAATGTTGCATTTTTGTCACTAGTTACCCAGTGGTAAAAACAAATGTCTTCTGTATTACAGATACTGGAATGATAACAAACCAAGGAAAGAAGAAAAATCATCCCTTACTAGACGAGCAGAAAGAGTCCTTGCTGGTTATGAAGATGAAAGTGAAGAAGATAGTAGCAGTGATGATGATGATGTTGAGGAAGAGGTTGAAGAACAAGAGGGTGCTATATCTTTCCAAAAGCTACATGGAAATATGACACAAGAGGTAAGACTATTCGTTCATTGCTTTTGTTTGTTGTGGTTATTGATAGTATTTTTTACTCCCTCTTTTCCATCCCCATGCACTTCAATTTAGAGATTTAGCAAAGGCTTCTTTTTTTTCAGTCCAAAATTAGATATAAATAGTTTGCTAATATCCTGTACTGTCTTTACCCCTTTCAGTCTCTGGCCCTTACAACCCTGTCTGACCCAAAGCCAGAACTGTGATGAGTGATATTTCACTGTTTACGGGGCACTTCATGCTTGATTACATCCACAAGAAAGATGGTTAACCCACATGGTTGATACATTTTTTGCCCAGCACTTTTGTATTAACTAGTTTCACCAGTGTCTACCATTGTTGGGAGATAAGCTCCTGTTGATGGTTATGATTATGTAAAAAAAAATTGTCCTGTTTAAAATGAAAAATTTTGATTATTTTAAAATGTTTTGGTGCCTTAGAAGATCCAATTTTAATAATTATTTTTTATTTTCAGGACAGATCATCAGTTTTCAGAACTTTTAAGGAGGCATCAGCTGGAGTTTTGATGTGCACTGTTAGTATTCTTTTGATTTTGTTTAATAATCAACAGAAAGTATAGATCTAGTATAGCCGAGAAAAAATTCTCTTTTGATGAAAATGATTTTAATTAAGTGACATTATTATTTATTTATACTTCAGTTCCATTTAATCATATTAGAAGTGAATTGTTGTTTGTTGAACTCACAGTCCGCCTAAAATATGGCTTTCATGGTGATTGATGAAGTTGGGTATTTTTGTGTATGGTGAAAGTATTATAATTAAAAGTAAAATTAATGCCAAAGGAAACATTTCATTGAAGGAATGTGTAAAGTTTCAAGTTTGGTATTTTTTCCACGACATCCTGCATAAGACTCATAATTTTTTTTTTTCATTTCAATGGTGTTGTTAATGTGTGGGACATACAACATACATTTGTCATTTAACTTTAAAGCTATTGTATAAATTCAGAATTATTAGTCAAATTACTTCATTGCAACAATGGTTCTACATATTTGGTGTTTTTAAAGGTTCTTTGCAGCATCCTTTTGGCCGCAGCTTCAGTGCTTTTTGCCCTTTAGTGTTCATTTGTATTTTTTGTCTTTTTCTACTTAGAGGTGCTCCTTCTTTAGCTTTAATTTGTTCCAATTTTTTTTATTTTATATTAAGAAAGATCCTTAAGGTAAGCCTAAGAAAGTTTAGATATATGAATGATTATCTTGTTAAGGTAATTTGTAATAATAATGCACATGGTATCCAAAGATACTAATAATAACAGTAACAATAATAATAGTAATGATAATGATGATGGTCAACATAGTCTCCAAAGTACTTGGATGAAGACTACTTCAGTAATCTAGTAACGTGTAAGAACATTGCGGCACTTCATTTGAACATGGGGGCTGCCATTGTGTGAGATGAGGTTCAAATGCCGAAAGTGCAGATACAGTAGCCTACCATTTGTGTCCAGTTGTACAGTACTTGATGGCACTACATTAGGTGCCTTCAGTGTAATTCATGTGATACACTGAAGGCATTATTAAAGGGTGTTTTTAGTGTCCCTTTGGTCCCAGGATGCACCTAAATTTAAACCTTTTAGTTTACTTCCATTCTTGTACTTTTTCTTAGTCTTTTGTAATTCTTAGGGCAAATTTTTGGTTTTCTTCCAGTTCCATCTTTACATCCTTGTACCACTTCATCTTCTTTATTTTCTGGACCTCTTTATCTTGCTGGCCAACCACTCCAACTCCGTTTTTTTGCTGTCTACAATTCTGAATGGCCAAAAGTACCCAAGTGATTGGCTTGGTTTATTATTATTATTATAAAGGATTAGTTTATCCACACCTATTGGCTTGGTTTGACAGCCTAAATTTTATAATCTGGAATAAAGGACTGTATTTTAATTTTTCTGTTTTATATTAATGCACAGGATGTAGCAGCTCGAGGCTTAGATTTGCCAAAAGTATGTTGGATTGTGCAGTTCAATGCCGCATGTACCGCAGCAGATTATGTGCATCGTGTGGGACGCACTGCTCGAGTTGATGCTTCAGGCTCAGCGTTAATATTTTTAGCCCCTGCAGAATCTTCTTATATCCAGATGTTGGAAAGTCACAAGATCATGTTAGTAAAATTCTTCTGTATATCAACTAGCACATTGATTATTATGCTTTGTTGGGTCATATGGATGTAGATCCCACACCTGATAAATATTAGATCAATGTACTGATGGGTCCAAATCTTTGGCAGGTATGGGATTCACAGCCATCCCACCCAACAACATACCAACACATCTAATGATGCTTCTGTTTTCATAGCAGAATTATGTGCAATGGGATCAACCATTAAAATTACTGAAGATAAACCATTGCAAAAATTTTTATTTTAGCTACTCTAGAAGTTAATAGAAACTCTTCATAATAATAATTTTTAAAAATACACTTTTATTGAGGAGAATGAGTAATGCAGTTTAATTTGATTTCCTTTCATCTGCAGATTGCAGGAGGTAAAAATGCAAAAAGTCTTGGGGACGCTGAAGTTCATTTCTTCAGAAGCAAAGGTTTGTATGTGTGGCTTGTAGGATTATTTGGATAAATGTAATTTTATATATTATGGTTTAGTAGAATTTTACAGTAAATATTTGTGTATGGAGGGACTGTTGACTAATGACAAATGTTATTAAGATAAATTTTTAATGAAAATGAACTGTGTAAGTGATTTACCTATACAATTGATTGTCATATGTTCTTTCTATCTTTCTCGAGTTATCATTAACAGTTCCCAAACAATGGAGCATTATGTGTATATAGGACAAAAGAGTTAGAGTTAAATGCTTTAAAGTATTTATTTATTTCTTTATTTATTTTTAGTCTCAACACCATGCCCTTGAAGAAAGTGCTACTGGCCTTCAGCTTCGAGTTGAAAACCTGCTTCTTTCAGATAAACATCTTCATGACTTGGCTAGGAAAGGTATGTTGTTACATTGTTCTAGTTAACATTGTATCAGTGGTCTTGGTTGAATGTCTGTTGTGGAACATTGATGATTTTAATTGCTGCTCACAAGTACACCTTTTTTATTTTCAAGTACACTGAAACCCAATGAATTGATCGGCTTGGGAATACATTTGCTGGAAAAGACTCCTCATTATCATGTTTGTCCAAAGTTTTCTATATTAGTTAGAACCTTTAATTAGTTCTCTCCACTCTCTTCTGCTGGTGCACCTTGTCAGAATTCCATCTGATCCAGGGGGGGTCTTTGTCCTGTCATTTTAAATCTACAACATTTCTTCTAGTACTACTCTTCCCTTCGTAGCACATGCTCAAAGAATCCCAAAGATCTCTATGTATTTTCCACAAATATCTGACCAACTTCATCTTTTAATAAGTGGTATTTCCAACACAATCTCAAAATTTTATTGTCACTCCTCTCCAAAATCTTCATTTTCTTTGTACCTGTCTGCTGCATAGAGAAACAGTAATATTACACTTTATAAATATTTGCCCAATTTGCTGATGGATTGCTTTCATATATTGTAGTTCAGAACAATATGTCAACTTTACCTAAGCAGTAGTTACCATTTATTGCTGATCTCACAACAAGCTTTACCATATGATATATAACTATGACATAGAAGTATTTTTCCTCCAAAGCCTGTCCCTCCTTAACAGTAGCGATTCTCCTCCATCTCTTCCCTGGTAATTCTTGGTATTTACATTTTGCACCCTTTATTACATTCAATACATAGTTGCATTCACCGTTACGGCTATCCCACTTTTTAAACTATTATTCCTGGGCTTACTTGGTGGTGACCATAAGCCTGTTTTTGCATATAGTGTTTTTATTCCTTATTCCATTTCACTATCTTTTATTTTTTAAGTAACTATAATGGTATTTCGAGTGTAGCATCCTTCTTGTTACTTACGCTATTGCAGGCATCCTAGGTACAGTGTAAAGTGTGCCATAATGCAATTATCATATGTTCCCTCCTGCTTTTGGACTGACAGATGAGATAAGAGTTTTTTATGACTGGGGTCAGTAGTCTTGTTTGTGATATATGAGTCTTTAATAAATTCTAGCGATGATGTAAGCTTTTGATTGGGTAGCAGTTTGGTGGCAATAAATTATGGTAATGATATATGGGTCTTGATTGAGTGGTCAGTTTGATAATGATGTATGAGATAACCTATTTGGTAGTATTGCGCTTTATTGTATATTTTCTAAATGAACCTTACCTCTCCATTATATAGCTTTTACTTCCATGCTTGCAGTAGTAAAAGCTATATGGAGAGGTAAGTATTTAAAAAATCTTAAGTATTTGTATTTTTTAGGAAGATAATTTAATTGATAAATCATATATTCAATTATATTTATGGTTTTACCTATGTTTTGTCACAGCTTATGTGTCTTTTGTGCGGTCATATGCATCTTACCCAAGGCAGCTTAGAGAAATGTTCAACTTCAAAGCACTGCATCTTGGCCATTATGCTAAAAGCATGGGATTGAGGGATACCCCTAGTGCTCTTGGAGCATCTGCTGCCTTCAAAGCCAAGCGAGAGATCAAAGAAAAGAGGGAAAAGAAAGAGAAGAAAATGTAAGTGTTAACATTATTTTAATGAATTAGATTGTTCTGTGGTACTCAATTCAGCATTTTAAAATATATAATGGTTTTGTATGTAAAAAGTAATATATATTCTACATTAGTAAATTTTCATTTTTTTATTACAGGAGAATACAAAGGATGAGACAACTTCCCGGCAAGATACCCAGGCATGCTGAAGTGTCTGAATTTGATAGTGGCCTTGACACCATCCCTAAAAAGGACAGAAAAAAATAATTACATGAAAATATTTTGTTTTTGCTGTAAATATGATCGTATTTATAGTTATGAGTTTTTCATAGAAAATTTTAAGATTTGTTGTAAATAATGTAGTTTTTAAATTATAATATAAGGCTTACCATGATGCATTTCAATGAATGATGACCTTTATCACAATTAATGTTGTTGCAAGAGATGTGGCTCTTACAAAAGACACCAGCATTCAGTTGAGTGTCATTACATTCATTCAGCTGTTTCCGTGTCAGCAAACAAGAATAACTATGAGATTATTTCTTTAAGTGAAATGTTACTTTAAGCTTATGAATTTCTATGAATTTTTAAAGATGAAAATTCTTGAAATGCTAAGTTTTTTCAATGATCTAGAGAATTACATATAAGATAACCAATTGCATGATGTCTGAAATGCACATCCTACTGATGGTGCAGGAGTTAAGTGACAACCCCTTCATCCAATTGGTATATAAAAAAAAAGGATTAGTAGACCTTATAAACTGATGCAGAGATTGGATAAGGGAAGAGAAGCCAGTTCCTTGCTGACAATGACTGCTAAAAAGAGTACTAATTGGTTGATGCAAGGGTACAAAGCCACAGCAGATGAAATCATGCGTTTGCAACATGATCACTTCCCCACAGGACGACCAGAAGTGTAGGGGATCCCACTCTGAATGCCTCCCAAGCACCTGTCAGAACCAGTGTGTGTTGGAAAGATGAGTCCTTTGGAAGACAGAAAGCAGCAGGGCATGAGCTTATGTCTGGAAACAGAAAAGGACACACATGACAGCCATCACACAACTCCAGCTCTTTGCCTACCAATCAACATCTCAAAGGATGTTTTTTGTTTGTATGGTGTTTTTACGTTGCGTGGAACCAGTGGTTATTCAGCAACGGGATCTATGGCTTTACGTGACTTCCTAACCACGTCAAGAGTGAACTTCTATCACCAGAGATACGCATCTCTGACCCCTCAGTGGAATGCCCGAGAACTAAACTCACAGCCACCAAGGTGGAAGGACAAGCATTGGGGAAGGCCCCATACCTTGTCATGGTTATGGATGGCCCAGCTGTCAGGGAAGGGACCAGGCTGAACATCCCATGAATTTTGCTGATGGCTTTTCGTGAACTTTTACAACTACTATTTACAGATTCGAGTTCCAGTGAGTCAAAGACCTGGTATTATAAGCATTTTTTATACTGACACAGTTGCACAACTTCCTCAATGCAAGAAATATAACTTCAATAACAAACAATCTTCCTCATGGCAGAACTGAGATTTTAGAATGGGAATAAAATTCTATTATTCTTGCAGTTAATTTGACAAGCTGTTACTCTGAATTAAGGTTAATGCTAATGCAAAGATTACACATACAATTATATCTTTTGAAGAACTCAACTTATCAGAAAATTTAAGAATTTGAGTATTGCTAGGCATTAATTCAATAAAAACAGACTTTCAATCTAGATAATTATGGGGTAACCAAGTACAAACTGAATGAATAAACTGAAACATCACTGTCCATTATGTGACCTTTCAGATAAGTAAATGTTAACATGCGTATCATTTATTTACTCTTGCAGTAACCAAGCACATAAATGAGGAAAGGAAAGTAAGTCACATTCACCATTACTGTTTTGTTGTATTTATATCAGCCTGATACATAATAAGGAACTGTTATGGTTAATGCTCATGTAATGACATACATGCCCCAGTTACGAAATGAGCAGATATTTCACAGAAATATGCTGCCATCTCTCCCTCTGTGTCTACATAGTGACGTAATAGAGGGTGAGGGTGTTATCGAGGATTTCCCTCAGCCAGTATCGTTCGGGGGACTTGGGCACGATTTTGGTGATTTTCTCCAGCTTGAGACTCAACACCACCTCTCCGTCAAGTTTCTCCAGCTCGTTCTCTAAGTCCCGGTGCTTGAAGATGGTGAAGATGCTCTGGTAGAGGCGGAAGAATGTCATTGACATCAGTTGGCCTCCGACGACTTTTTCGAACTCAGGGTTACCTGCAAGAGAAAAAAGGTGGTACTACAGTTTTAGGCATATGTGGAGTTGTTATGAAATTTCCAAGTCGTGGTCATCTCATGATTATGGAATTTAGCTTGGTAATTGAACTTTTTTTTCTCATCGATATTTGTAAGTATGTTTTCTTCCAGTAGTCGTGACTTGCTTGAAAACAGATCCAAGACATCAACAGGGAGGCATCCTAATAAAAACTCCTATTAAGCATAACCTATTCTCTACAAGGGTGCGTTGCCAGACCTGGCAGGGGAGAACTTCAGTCCCCTTGGGCACCACCAACCATTCTGCAATATTACCAGCATCTTGGTATTTACAAAACACTGGGAGTTACTGCTTACCTGAAGCTAATTTGACTTTGCCGACATGCAGAGCATAGTATGGAGTAAAATACCTCTCCATGCGAGTGAGTTCGGTGTGACTGCTGTAATAGAAAAGCGACATTATTGTAAGTAATATTACATGGAATAACCAGGTGTACTTTTAGTCCTAGTCATCTCCCTAAAGTTGAGCAATTATTGTATGAAGCAGGTCTTAAATTATTATTATAGCTTTATATGCTCCAGGAGATGAATAGTAAACAGCGAATTATTGAGTTAAAGAAATGGTTTTTAGTTAATTACACCTACGTATTTAAAAATGTATGGCATACATTTCTTTTATTGAAGAACTGCATCGTCTAACCTTAAATTTAACACAGTTTCACCGATTTGATCAGCTGACCATAGTCTCACCTGTCGAGGGAAATTGTCACTCTTCTTCTTACCTCTGACTCTGGGCAAAATTGTTTTTCAGTTCACTGTAGGTTCTTTCACCGAAGACATAAACTTGGTACATGACGTCTCCCACCTCGTACTCCGTGATGACATGCGTTCCATAATGGTCTAAGAATTGGTTGACGGATTCGGTAGACCCAATTCTTATGTCGCGCACGGCACTTTTGAAGTGGCTGCTCAAAGTCAAGTCACCTGAGGTAAGAATGAAATAAGTTTAGAGTTGTGAGGCTTAAGGTTACTTTCTTTAACGAAAAACGATAGTTATGAATGTTTTGATGTATAAATCTCAGAGCTATTAATACTGTCTTTATCAAAAAGTTTTCATATGTGAATAAAATGCAGGACAACCCAGTGTTCAAGAAAAGGAAACACATTTAGTTTTCATATACCTGCTAATGTCGCTCTTCGGGCCCTTCGGAAGAGGCGAACGAGCACAAAGGAATACTCGTTCGTAAGGAAGGTCGGATGAATACCCAAGTGATAGGCCTTCATTTTGTCTGAGAGTGAGCTTGTAAATGCCCGATTAGGTTCGGAGACACCCTCTATATAGAAATTATCGAAATAAGCGGTCATTAGATCCCTCTCATCGTCACAAAAGTCGATCAGGAAATGTTGGTCGTATCCACGACGCGTCTCTGGTGTCTGCGGACTTGGACGTCGATCATGAGTTGCCCAGTAAGAATTCTTCTGGAACACCTCAGCCGTTTGCTCTAAAAAGAGCCAACTGTTATCTCCTGGATGTGGAAATACCTGGGGGAGAATATTCGCTCTGAGAAGGAAAATGATAAAAGTAGGAGTGCCCTTCAACTGCCACGTGAATTTCACTATGTTGAAATGGAAATCTTTGTTTTCGATTTTTTTCCATCCTGGCCTTGTGGGCAGCGGTTCGAACAAGTTAGAATCTACACCAAGGAAAAAAAAAAGGAAGTTTTCATGTCTGGTCACATCTGGACAAGCGGTTCTGAAGATTTCTAAATGACCCCTCACGTCTGATCAAGCTTAAACCGCATTACCAATAGATGCATTTTGCCAAGTCTACACTATGTCTTTTTCCATCTGTCCATCCGCCTGTGGTGTTTGCACATGGTAACACTGCGTCCCGGGCTTTAGATAATATTCTATTTCGAAAAAAAATGATGTAATTCGCATATAGTAAATTATTAAAACACTTTTCAGTTGTAAATGTACACCCAGATATCCTTTTTATTCACCTAAAATTTACACATAGCGTAACCATTTAAAGCCCGGGACGCAGTGTTACCATGCGCAACCACCACAGGCAGGCGGATGGACTGATGGAAAAAAACAGAATCTAAAGCTCGTTCACTTAAGGTAGATTCGTGGATGAGCCCTATGCTTGCGAGACGTTTGTTTGGCGGCTGCTGATTGGCTGGTACTGGGAGGTAGGCAGCTCCCAGCCAATCAGCGGCCGCCAAACAAACGTCTCGTAGGCATAGAGCTCACCTAAGAATCTACCTTAACTGAACCAGCTATAGTTGAAATGGATTCAGCAGTGCTAGAAGAGGCATGGAATATGTAAAGTTTTATGTCAGACAGATCTGTATAGAAACGAGTAATCATTTATGCTAACATACATAGTTCACCATATTTTAGCTAAGGTCAGTTTTGTAATGTTCTTAAGCCAACATTATCATAATGCGCATAAATAATGTAGTCTTTACACCTATTTTAATAGATTAGTATCCCCAAAAATTCTGTATATGTCTGCTCACAAATGCCAGAGGAGCATTCACCAGTTTTTTTTAGATTAAATTTCATTTATGTTTTCTTGTTGCACTGATAGAAATACCCTATTTTCCGTTTTTCTGTGGCGATTTAAAAAAATCAGTACGCATTTATGTGATTAATTGGGCAATTGAAAGTGTTTTTCCCAAATAACTGGCTACAGTGAGCAATAGGAGGCAAAACTAGAAATGGTAAACAGTAGAAGGAAAATTAAGCGATAATGAGCAATAGGAGGTAAAATCAGCACTAAGAGGAAGAACTACCAACTGTGAGCAATAGGATGGACAACAAGCAATAGTAAGCAGTAGGAGGAAAAACTAGCAACAGTGAGCAATAGGACTAAAAACTAACAAAAATGAGCAATAGGTCCCAGTGCTTGCCCTAAATTCTATATAATCAATCCAATTCAACTATATATACCAGATGAATTCCAAAGTATACCACGATCACGAAAAACTTTATCCCAATTTGACAATAAATCTACTTCATTGCCAAGAAGCAAAGAAAAACAACAGCGCATCTATTAAGAGACATACAAAAATATGCTAGTTATTATTATTATTTTTTTTTTTTATGTGACAGTATGCAGGAGAGACGCCGCATCGCCTGTTCAACGTAGCAACTAGGACGGGGGATTTCCATAGCAAGCGAGAGACCAGGAATTACACAATGCAACCGGATCTCTGAAGAAGGGTCTGTTTTGTATCGTCTCGCCCGAAGGGAGAACATACGCCTAGATAGCGTTGACCTCTTGCCAGTAATGATCTCTCAGCGTCGCGAGAGCATTTTAAATGCTTAAACATTTCGTACTGGCAGAATCCAAAGCAGTTTAATACAAGGCCGAGCGTCTTTAATTTTCAATACGGATTTATGGAAAGAAGCAAGGAATACAAAACAAAGCCAGAGAATGTACTAACTTGGTAATGGAACTTGAGGTACTTCTAAAGATGGCGTCTTCGCTTATCAAAATGGCAAAGGATTTCGATCATATATAACAACCATACATTAAGAGATGGAGGATTGATGTTTTGGATTCGAATATCGTCCTTTATTAAAAAAACGGTAAATAACTGTAACTCAACTCTTAAAAAAGAAACAATTCAATCAGGTTTTAATGACTTAAAAGGAATTCTAGTACTAGACTAAAGGAATTCATCTTAAGTACTAGACTCTCTCTCTCTCTCTCTCTCTCTCTCTCTCTCTCTCTCTCTCTCTCTCTCTCTCTCTCTCTCTCTCTATTAATCTTAGGGCTAGAATATACTTTCTCTCTCTTTGTTAATTCTAGAATTAGACTAAAATTCTCTCTCTCTCTCTCTTCAAGCAAATCTAGTATTATTGCCACCTCTGAAAAAAAAATCATTGGTCTACCTTGATAGACAAAGTCAAGAAACCGTATCTAGGGAGGAGGTTGAGGGATCTACCAACGTGCAGATACTCGTCTGACGAGGAAGACGTCAGCTCAGTCTCGTCGTCAGCGCCTCCAGCTTCCCTGACCTGGGCCTTCTTTCCCTCGACGCACAGGACACACACGGCTAGGACTAGGGCCGTCCACGACATCGCTGTCCCGCCCCCACCTGATGCCATAACTGTGTCACACCTGTTGGGAGGAGATAATAATAATAATAGTAATATATAGAATCATGTACTGCTAAAAAAAAAATTGACATAGGCCTATTTTCAGAAATGGCATATCGGTGGCAGAGTGAGTGGCCATATATTCCGTATGAATCCTGGGAAGACTAAATTAAAGAGTAGGAATTTTGAAAATTAAAATCGTCCTTTTTTAATCAGTCAAGTGGAGAGAGAGAGAGAGAGAGAACCCAGTTTGACAAATATTTGTAAATAACTTTCAGAATGTTATTCTCACTAGGCTAAAGTAAACCAGATTTCTCTTAGTAAATTCCAAAACACTTTCTCTCGTCAGACATATTGTACTCATGTTGAAACAATGACGAAGCTTGCTGTCACCTGGAAACCAAACTGTTAGCTTATTTTCTCTGTAACACTCACACACTCATATATATAGATATATATATATATAGATATATATATCATATATAGATATTAGAAGACACACACACACCCACACACACATCTGTTTCATTTACAAATCTCATTTGCACTTCTTGACATCAGGTCGAACGTGATTAGATACAAGTTCTCAGACCACCTTTTTAGGTACGAAATTCTGAATTCAAACTTATGATTATAACGATTTGAAAGGAATTTCTGATGCGTCTGTTTATACACTCTTGGTTATTTCCATTGGTGTTCGCATACTGTTTACAATTCAATTAATTTAAGCATTTATAATCATCAATATACGTCTCCCTGTGTTAGAGTTGCTTATTGATGTTACTTGTAGACTTATGTTAATGCGGTAATATAATCATTTAGTAGTCATTATAGCATATCAATTTCATCCTATTTCAAACGAAATAATAACCATAATAATTATCATTAACATTGATATGAAGCTGTCATCAATCCTATGCCATCGTATCATCTTGTTGCTATACCTTCGTCTCCAATATTATCTAGTATATTTGTAAATGGCATCACAGTTCATTGACCTGTTCCTTCTTTCTTTCTTTCCCTTTTTCAGACAATGGCGTCGTGATGATCTGATGACTCACGAGTTGAATGAAGAGCAGAATACTAATGCGAGCCGTCCCCAGAGACTGACTGCTAAGTGGGTGGTCGGCAGAGGCCTTTAAAGATGGCGCTCTTCGTTCCTCACGGGAGAGAACATGAGCTTCTGTCACCTGGAATCCTTCGGGCACCGACACCCAAGACTTGTATCAACAACAGATATAAGAGGCCCTTGTTGGCTGGCCGAATTTGAGACGGAATAGGAGGAGGACCGGGTGCCAGAGACGACCAGAAGGTGAAGGGCATCTGGCTTCATTCGTTTTAACGAGAATGATGCTCAATACGGACGGGTGGGTGGGGATCATTTTGTTAAGCAACATTAACTTTATCGTTCTTTACTTTTTGCCATTCTATATTTGTTTTATAACCGGTTCTGGATATTAAGAAAATAATTGAATCCTGAGGCATTTTTATGCATCAAAGGAAAAAAAAAGCTTTGAAATTAATATGGGTTACCAAGTAACTTACTCCATGGGAGAAGGTAGCGCAGCATAATAGTTTGCAGTTTTGTAAATTCGTTTTTAAATAAAAAAAAAGCACTGCAGTGTGATCTAGATAAAAACCTTATTAACTCCCGTACAACTTCAATATAATTTCAATTGGGAATACGCACAATTCCCATTACATTAAGAGAGGATACTTTAAATAGTTCAAAAGGCTCGCATGTTTTGACTATGAATCCATTTTTCTTGAAAGGCGTGAAGCAGGCAGAGGGAGGTATAGTAATTTTCATTGCAGAATTTATCATTTCCATACGAAATTGGGATTCCTGCAATAAATCCAACAGGGTCAATAATAACTGGCGATGTAGTCTAGTACTACGTAGTTTGGTGTACTGCCACCAGGGTGGCGCTGCAGAGTCTTGTATACAGTCCTTGACTCCTTGAGTCCTTGTACTTGTAGCCATCTTCGAACACCGGATAGCAAGGTAGTTAAATGGCCTACTTTGTCCTGCTATTTTTTTGCATTATGTGTCTTCAGTGATAAGTTGTGCAGCTTATATAGGAACATGAATTCTCCAGGAGGAAATGGAAGAACATCTCACAGGTGAGTAAAGCACACTGAAATGTACTTAACCATAATTTTGTGTTTATCGGATATTATAGTACCAGTGTCTAGTAAGTAGCAGATACCTTTCTCTGTTTACATCTTCTATTTTCAGGATATTATTGTGGCACATAAGTGTGATGGCGATTTTAATGCTAAAATCAAATATTAATCTTTTATATTCCACATACTATAAAGTGGAAACGATCTCAGTTATTAAAAAGGCTTAGGAGGGGGGTAGGCTATCGTTTACTGGTTGTGTCAACAAATCCCGCCTTGTAAACATGTTACCGTGAGAGTATTTCAGGACGAAGCAGCTTTACGTATTCAATTCACAGTGAAAAATAGTTGTATTTTTCATGTGTGTAACAAATCGTGGTTTAACCTATGTTGTCATCAATCGTTAGATTGATATTAACGGGAAAATGAAGGTTTGGTAGCCTAGGCTAGACCCATACCATCAAACAAATCGTTTGGTAGGATACTATATCATTTAAACCATATTCTAACCACAACTTAATATCATATATATAAAATAATTTCTTTATGGCACAAGTTATTAAATCATGCCGAGGAAGAAAATTGCCCATAGAAATAGGAACAATAAGGAAAAGAAGCTTAGCCAGGTAAGTGCTAGGCTTATGTCCATTGATTCCGCAGGTATTTTTTATTGTTTATCCCAGCAAGTCAAAATTAACTTCTTATGGAAAATTAACTTCTTATGGAATTCTTTATTTGACAATTTTCTCCAAGAATCGTTCCAAAGCCTTAAATTAGAAAGAAAGGACAACTTTTCGTTTACAAGACGCTTTCGAATATTTGAGATAGGCTAATATACGGATCAGAGTGCAAAATTCAGTACTTTTAAGTATACAGTAGACCCCAGAACAATAATATTTCGCAATGTATTGTACGGTAGTGATTGATTTACATGTAATAGAAATATATTCTTATGATGATTAAACGAAAGAGGATAAAATAAGGGTATGCGTTGCGCGAGTTTCAATATGCCCGTCGAGGTCAGACGGTGGGCAGGGAGTGAGATCGTTACTCAATGTTTTATTGATGAACAAATCTATGATAAATATAAACTGGACATTCTAGATTCTAGAGCAACTTGCCAAGGACAATTGATTTTTTTTCACACAAAATGTTTATGACAATTTTTTTAGTTGTTTTGATTAAGTTTCTTATCGTCTCTAAATGCTTCGGTCTTGCGCAGACACAATAACCACATTATTTTTCACAACTGTTTTAACGTCTTTTCTGTGTTTTAACGACAAAATAGTCCTGGGCCCGATTTTTACAATCACACATTCTTCAATCAAATGGTAACTCATATTAAGGGCGCAAATAAGCACTGGTGGCATCTTTTTTTTTTTTAGGTATCCTGTCAATAGGCTGCTTTTAATTCAAGCCACAAGTAGGAGTTGCTCCAGGACAGGATCAGGTCGTCCGTTGATCGCTAACCTCCGTCAGGGCTGAGTAGTCCGCGCCCTCCAAAGGGTCACTTTTCCTCAGAAGTAAGATTCCTGTCTCCCAGAGGTTTACATTCAAGGGAATTTTCGTATCATTCGGACAACTTTTTTTTTTTTTTTTTTTTTTTAGATAAGTATACGATGCACTAATGATCACTGTTGTTCTTAAGGTCCAGAGGTCTTAAGTAGGCATATTAATCCCCACTATTTAGGGCAAGGCGAGCTCTGGCATAAGGTAGCTCATATGAACTAACCAATTAGGTGACGCCATCCACTTTGCGCTTGGCTTATGTTCAGTGCATACCGGTAAGAGCACCCGTTTTTACCCGCCAAATCTTGTTGTCCTGTCCTCCAGACGCTGTTAACACTTAGGAACAAAAGACACTTCGCTGGCGGAGTTAATGTATAATAATGATAATTATAATGAAGAAGAATCAACAACGCGCAGAAGTTCATTGGGTTCTAGACTTATGTGAAAAAAAAAAATGACTTGAAAAAGTGATAAAGCAATGCCATTTTTTCCACAATAAATAGACAAACCTTCAGCCACATGGCAAGCATTAGTTTAAGTGTCCAAAAATATTCAGAGGCTTTTGAGATAGCTCAGTTCAGTGCAAAGTTGTAGGCTCACCAGACCAAGCAAACTTATTAGACTGACTTGACGCGTGAAGGCGACTTGCCTAATCAACTGTCACTTTTGATTTCTTCATTAAAAAAGATAGGACTAAGAAGAGTTGATTTGAGTTAGATATCCAATCAGAATGTTATTCGCGATGGATATTACCTTCGCGTTTCTTATAATTAACTCCAAAACAGGGTCAGCCTAGATGAGATTTCATTAATTTTATTTTGTAATAAGATTTTTTTTTTTTTTTTTTTTTTTTGTTTAAAGAATTATCTTCTGTAATTAATAAATTTTTTAAACAAGATTCCATCACAAGATTTACTAGTCGTTACGCTTAAAAGTCTCGTGACACAATTTGGTATATTAGGAGGGAAAAAAAGTAAATGAAGATAATGGGAAAAAATGATGCAGAAATTGGAGCGCACGCGCAATTTGCAAAAACACTTGGAAAGTTGCAAGACGCAAAGGGCAATTGTGAAGCGAATTGGAAAAATCATTAGAATAAATATACGTGTTAATCTTTAGTGCCTTGTGGTGTTGCTGCTGCTGTTGTGTGTGTGTGTGTGTGTGTGAGAGAGAGAGAGAGAGCGCATTCTTTTTCGCAAGGTTTTTCTCGTTTTGCGCTAAAATACTTGCTCTATGAAAGGTGAACCTACTGTTTAGACTAGTTTATGTTATAACATTCGACCTTTGGAGGGGAAAATGAGACAATATCATCACCTTGTTGCAACATCGGACAAGTTTGCGCTGACTAAGGCTGGGTGACGTAAGTCTAATTTCGAATATCGAATAGTTTTTTTTTTTTTTTAACTTTTATTCCACAAAAGCTGTATAGTGTTGATTTGAGGTTTTTGTTACATTTTCAACGCTGTAGTTTAGAAGGGAAAGAAATGTTTTTTAATTATTATTCAGAATAGAAAATAGGAGCTTAGGAGTTATCTGTGGTACTACGGTAACCTTGGTAACAAAGATGCCTCTTGCTCTAGGTCGACACACATTTAACAAAATTAAATTGACGTTAAATATTATTTAGAAATATGTAATATTATTACCTTGGAATTTAGTATGCGAAGTATTCGAGTTCATATCTGATTTTGCTGGAACTTACAGAAAGAAATTTATACCAGGCTCACAGTAGGTCATTAGTCTGTGGGTCAATGCCATATAAACTCCCTAATAGTAAGATTGTATGGTGATCGCTATTTCATTGGGGAAAAGTGTTCTATTCACTGGCACGAAGATTTGTATAAGAAAAATTGTACATCTATATTATGATATGATGCTGTGCTGTTTGACCTTCACGAGGCAGCTAAGAAAGCTAGGCTTAATAAATAAATCTGTCTGAAGAAATGAATGTAAAAATAATCAAAGAACTATGCGATTACCCAGAACCAACGGAGAGGTCGAGGTCACGTCTAAACAGAGCACCAGTGCCACTTAACGATAAACTAGCAACAGCTTTTGCAATGCACCTAAATGCGACCGTAATACAGAGTAGCTTTCACTCTTACACGAGACTAATCTCCAGCGCACACTGGATTGCGTGAAACTGTAGTTGCAGTGACCTGTGCGTAAACTGTTTAAATGATGGAGTTTTTGATTGCCACTGATCTTCAAGCTGGAATTAGTAACACAATTACCGGGAAAGCATAAAGTATTATTTTGTTTTTGATGGCTCCTCTGCGCTAGAGAGAGAGAGAGAGAGAGAGAGAGAGAGAGAGAGAGAGAGAGAGAGAGAGAGAGAGAGAAATTTTTACATGCATAGCAACAACGGATTCTCTTCTTGCGAGGACAAAATGTTCTTAAGACTGCTAACTCGCCGACGATACTTTTGCCCTCTTTGTTACTGCTAGACCCAAGTGATAAGTTAACTGTCATCTGATTATACCGTATTGCACTTAACTAAAAAATAATTCGCTCGTTGTCCGATAAAAAAAAACTGTGTTTAGCCTATTTTACCGACAGTTTCTTATCTAATAAATGTTTATAGATCATAATAAAAGGTAATATTGCTTTGAATGAAGATGTAAGATAGAGGTAAGTGGCGAAAGGCGCATGAAGTTAGGAAGAAATGATAGTGCCCATCCCTTTGCGACCTATGACAGTTACTGAAGCATTGTAACTGTGCATGATTAAAATATCATATTGCAAAGGTAGCGTAGGGCATTCTTTATGATGCCTTATCTGTCCTAGAAGCGCAAGAGTAGCTTACTCACAACGATTCATCCTAAGCTTTGGTGGGGTGGGAGCAGAGCGTAGGCCGAATATCTGACAACACGTATCTTTGATACGTTTTCTTCTTCTTCTTCTTCTTCTTCTTCTTCTTCTTCTTCTTCTTCTTCTTCTTCCCAGCTTTAACCCTTTTTATATGGGGTCGCCGTTGTGAATGAGTCGTCTCCATCTACTTCTGTACTGTGCCTCGTTCTCATTTATATCTTTCTATAACATATCTTCCCCTACACAATCACGCCATCTCTATCTTGGTCTTCCCTTCTTCCTTCTACCCAGCACTTACATTGCCATCGCATGTCTTCCAACATGATGTTCCTCTCTTCGTTTTATAACTGATTAATCAGCCAGGAAGAATTGAGCAGTGCCCCGCAAGATTTCCGTATACTTAATTCTACATTTTGTTCGTTAAGTAACAGGTTTTTCTCTGTTATATCATGTTTATCGCAGTGTAAAGAAGAGCTGATTCAACGGCCAAATTGTATTCTTGCAAACGCGCCTAAGCTCAGTGGCCTAGGCTTACGATCTCAAGTCACTACTACTGCATCTTGCAAACCAGGCAACGAAAAGGACAGAATTTGGGTGTGGTGGATGATGTTGTCGAAAGAGAGGCACGATTAGCAGGTAGTTTCATGCTACCAAACTTACCCATTTATCAAAGTCGTTCATGTATGCATCGTTGTCAATGTAGTGGAGCTTCACACATACGCCGATGCATTTACAAACTGTTTTCATGAATTCTAGTTGTCATAGTGATGCAATAATGATAAAATTGCTCTAATGTGTATATATACTACAAATAGATACGCTAATTTCACTTATTTCCCCGGTTCTGTGTAAGTCTTACACCCAGTTTGGAGAGTAAACACATACCAATTGTCAACACTGCATGTATGTCTTAACATGCTTGCATTCAATTGGGCGCATAGCTGCTGGTGAAGGTAGGTCTTATTATATTGGCATTATTATTATTCAGGAGATGAACCTTATTCATATGGAACAAGCCCACCAAAGGGGCCCCTGACGTGAAATTCAAGCTTCCAAAGAATATGGTGCTCATTAAAAAGAAGTAACGGGAGGTAAATGGAAACGCAGAGAGAAGAGAGCGCTTAGTAAAAAGAAAAAAAAAATAATAGATAGAAATGTAAGTAAATTTTTTTTTTAAATGAGAGGATAATTGCATTTGTGTAATTCAATTGCATCTTCATATAGAGTAAATTGCAAATTATAGTGTATGAGAGTCTATACGATGAACGTAGACAATACGATTATATTTTGAAAAAATGCATTATTGGGGCCATCCAGCGCATTTATACCAAAGGCCGCACCGTATAATCCCATTTCGTCAGTGACCACAAACAGATCTTAGAGTCATGTGAAGTAACAGATGAGAAAAAAAAAGTTTTGAAATAACTTATTGGGGGCTTACGGGTATATAAATCCAGAAATATATGTAACTGTAAGTTTCATTTTTGCTGTCGTACCACAAGCAAGACAAGACATACAGCAGTGCTAAAATACTGGAATATAAATAATACCTGAGATAAAGTAATAAAGTAAATGACGCTTCAGGAAAATGCAACAGTAATATAGGGGTTTCCCTGCGGTGATTTCCTTCAAAAGAGGTCTCGTAAGAAAATGACTGAAATTGCAGAGCAAAGATGACGTATAGGTCATAGGTCGCGGGATGAATGGCGGTAGCCGTTTTTATTTTCGTTACGTACACGTTAACTTTGGTGGCACTTTCGTATCTACGATTACCAAATGGATGCTGCCGCAACTCGTCACAATTTGCCCTGACCTCACAAACGGAAAGGGCTGCATTCTTCTTTTTTCGGTGTCTTGACATCCCACTCTGACCTCACCTGAGGCTTTTGTTTTTAGTTATCTCATGTTGATCAAGATCTTACCTCCACTTCACGCACGCGACTCTGATCTTTCGAAGTATAAACAGGAATAATGTAAGCGGTAAGAGCGGCGGTACTTTTGAGTGTAATTGAATTATCATTTTTTATTATTTTTCTTTTCTATCGCAGTTATTGCCTTCGCCAACGACCGTACCCAAGACTGTTCTTGTGTATGTGAACATGTTTGATCGACAAAACTCTCGGTAACTGATTACCGGAGTTCGAAAGTACTGTATGATGAAGTTCCTATCTGGGCTTCATTTTTAATGGTGAAAGTTCAATGTCACTGTCAGGGTCTCGATGAACACACCAGGGACTCGTAATTGGTCAGAATTAATTGTGATGGAAAAATAACTCTCTTTCAAAATCGGTCAGTCCCAGACT
>NC_087201.1:158690531-158715531 GCF_015104395.2 Macrobrachium nipponense | reverse complement strand
GTTTTTCCAGTGATTTAATGTTTTTTCATCTTAAAGGACTTGAAAATGAGGTTTGATAGTTCTCAAGTTTTTATTAGTTTTCTGCAAAATAAAACTATTCAGGCTGGAGGTTCTGCAAATTGGTCTCTTGATCATCCAGCCTACAATCCTCAAACATAGTAAATTGCAGCCCTCTAGCCTCAGTAGTTTATATTTTATGTAAGGTTAAAGTTAGCCGTAATTGTGCGTCTGGGAACGCAGCAACACAGGCAACCACGGCCGGCTGAGAGCTCATACAGCATAATACCGATACCACCGAAAGCTAGACCTTCATTATACGCTGTACAGAAAACTTGTCTTATTGTTTTAAACAAATTAACGTCACTTTGAATCGTAGTGTGTGAGTAAAATAAGTGGCTTCAGTAAGAGAGCGATCAGTTCGCGTTTGCAAGGTCCGTGGTTCGCACCATACTGTGAATTGGCATTAGCGGACGCTTGGCATAAAGAAAAGGGCGTAGAGCTATAGTAGATTCACATCAACCGTGCATCTGATGTCTAGGCCAGTCCCTTACGACGCTCCTGATTGGCTATTGATAAGCCAATCACAGGGCTGGAAACTCTCAGTCTCTCTCGAGAGTTCACATGGGGAGGATGCATGTTCCATCTCTCCCGAGGGATACTTTTGAAAGATGTATCCCTCAGGAGAGGTGGAACATACGTCCTACTTATGTGAACTCTCTCTCGAGAGAGAGACTGAGAGTTTCAAGCCCTGTGATTGGCATATTAACAGCCAATCAGGAGCGTCGTAAAGGACGGGCCTAGACTTCAGATGCATGGTTGATGTGAGTCTACTATAGCAAATTCATCCCCAAAGATTTAATGAGAACCGGTAAGGTATACCTTACCTGGAGAGAGAGAGAGAGAGAGAGAGAGAGAGAGAGAGAGAGAGAGAGAGCCTGCCACGAAAGATACAGATTTATATTTCCAGTGAGATTCTTATAATTCTTTGATTCCAGTTGTATTCATAACCAAATTCATTTACGTAGCTTATTGAACGGTAAGCATAATTTGTTTACAATACGTTCATAACGTTGGAATTACAAGTGTTTTTTTTAAAGAGAATATATTATAAAAAGGTTATGAAAACGAATAATTAGTACCACTGGTTCTCTTCCTGCTGCCACAACCGTCAGAGGAATGTAATCTGACCGAAGTCAGGTAAACCACAAATGCTATTAAAATCGGTTAAGGCAGCTCTTTATTGTTTAGAGGATAGACGGGAAGCAGAAAAAGGCACTGAATAAACGCTGCGATGTTTTATTCTAGGCCACCGACAATAGACCTGTCTTTAGGTGGTCTCGGTATAATGTTGTATTAGCCACGGCCCATGAAACTTTAACCACTCGCCTGGTGGTGGCCTATCCAATATCGTTGCCAGAAACACGATGATGGTTAACTTTAACCTGAAATTTTTTTTTACTGAGACTAGAGGGCTGCAATTTGGTACGCTTGATGATTAAAGGGCATATGACCAACATGCCAGTTTGCAGCTCTCTAGCCTCAGTAGTTTATAAGATCTGAGGACGGACAGAAAAAAGTACGGACAGACGGATGGACAAAGCCCACACAATAGTTTTCTTTAACAAAAATAAATATAAAAGAAATCACTTTGTTCTTCTTGGCGAGTGGAAGGTCACACACACACACACACACACACACACACACACACACACAAACCACTTAACGACTGATTCCACGAAAGTAGACGCATGTTGTTTTCCTATAAAAAAAATAATAATAAAAAGAAGAAAAAAAATGACCGAAGACTGCTCACACACACGTAACCGGGAATTCTCGCTCTCCGTCAAAACCTGTTTTTCCATAGAAGCTTCGGTTTGCAGGCTCCTCTCGCTTGGACTCGAGTCATGCTTGGCAAACAAGTTCTCCCCGAGCGGAGAGGAGGCACTGAAACCCTTATAATAGTTGGAAGAATGCAGTTCCGCTTTTTGTTACGTAACTAATTCCCTGAAGAGATGTTATCTGTCCTCCCTTGGAGCGCCAATGTGACTTTCCTTGCGTGCTATATAGACGGTCTTGGGATACCCACTTTTAAAAGCAAGATGATGCTATTGGATCTTTCATACATTAGGTCTAGTTGATACTTCATCTTGCAGACGATGAATATCGTAAGGATGTGCTTATTGTACAGTATGTGGATATATGGTAGGCATTTTTCTGCAACGTATTGCATAACGCTTAAAGTAAACTGGAAACCACCAGCGTTAATATATTAATAAAATCATGTTCAGCTGATACCTCTCAGTAAAAGAAGTGGAAAAATATTGAATTTCGATGTGATGCTAAAATTCCACGATCTATTTAAAATGGGAGCGAAAGGAAAGGACAAATCGAGTCTTCAAAAACAGCTTTCACTTTTTTTGTTCTGTCGTTCACAATCAGTATCGTATGTTGCAAATCCCGTTACTGTAGCGGCCTTTGTCAAAGCTGCTATGGAATAAAAACGAAGTCATCATATTTCAACCATTCTCACATTGCTGCGCTGACCTGAATGTTAAATAGTTGTTCAAAATGAAGTAACAGGGCAAGAAATGAATGAACAGACAAATTAATGAAATGTTTGGTTCCTTCTCTGTCTCTACATTGGTCTAGGTATCCAATGATTGGCCGAGATAGATATTTCTTTGAGCTCATATAACAAGTGAGCCGTAAAAGCCAGCAAAAACTGCTACAATTTCTCATTAAATGAAGTTAGAAGTTTGATAATGTTTGAACTTCCTTCTGGAAATGAGTTTGTCCTCAACATTTAACAGTGATAATGCAGAACAGATTGCGTAAATGTTCTGTAACAAACTTGCTAAGATCTCTTAACGAAGCCAAGCAGGTTCCCGAACTTGTCACCTTACCAGCCCTCATTAAGGAGTAGGAACACGGCGACCTCACTGGTCCCAATGACTGACCCTTGGCCTAAATCGCATGTTCATTGACCACCGGTAAGCAGCTCTGGACAACGCCTTTTCAGTGGGTGTGGTGGTGGTGGTGGTGGACGCATTCGTAAGTGGCCTCCTTCCACTCACTTTCTTTGATCTCAACTAAGACTAAGGAGCGCGAACCAAACAACACATATTCTAAATTTTTTTCTATCTTAAGCACTATTTACTTAAAGTTTAAGCGACCGTGTAGAGGGCAGATGTCGGATAAGTAATTGTGCAACATGATTGTAAAGTTTGTTGTCTCATGCTCACTGCTTGTGATGGTCAGCAAACTAATTTAATTCACTCGCAGAAATTAGGCCAAGGATATGATTGCCGATATATGGTGACCATAGAATTAATAGTTTCTATTCTAATGAGAAACGTTATTCCCCAAGTAAATTTGCGCACAAACGAATAAATGAAAATTGTTTTCACTTTTTCTTTTCTAAGCCAACTCCTATTAGGGAAAACGGCTTAATGTTGAACAGAATGTTTTGACTCCATACAGACTATCAGATCCAGGTTGGTTTGGGACCACGGACGTTGCAAATAAAATTAAAGTGCTGTACCACTGGGCAAAAATGGTTCTTATTCCGTCAGATGACGATTATTCGGATCGATAATTGAATGAAAAATAAATAAAATTACCCTTGTTCAGAAAGGTAACAAGGAAATATGCGTACGAACATACACAAAATAAATAAATTTTCAGGATGTAAATTCTTGAAAATAAGAAGGGTTTTATCACAATTTACTAAACCCGATTAACAGATGAGAGAGAGAGAGAGAGAGAGAGAGAGAGAGAGAGAGAGAGAGGGCGGCGTCTCACAGATTATTCTAACATATCTGTCTCTTTTGGAGGGGGAACATTTGTCCGTGGAAGATAGACACATTTTTTAAAAACTGTTAGAATAACATCGAGACCTGACTCACGTAGACAGTTTCAATTCTGATTGAGTTTTCCCTCTTACAAAATACTGATTGGTCGCTGAATTGAAATTTTAATCGAGTTCAGTAGGTCACTCTCTCGTGGCAGTTTCAACGAAGCTTATAGTGTTACAGGATAAAAGTCACGAGGCTTTTAAAAAATCACTCGGGTGTGACTACGTAAGGTTGTCTGTGCTCATGTTCTTTCAGGACTTGAAGAAGATAATCGGTCTAAGAATCTCTATAGGTCATTTTATGTGTGTTAGAGAGAGAGAGAGAGAGAGAGAGAGAGATTGGGGCCGTTGGTGTGTTGGTTGCTGGCAAGTTAGTGGTTTTATTTTCTTTCAGGTTTGGAAGATTACTACATTAGATTCACATCAACCATGCATCTGATGTCTAGGCCAGTCCCTTACGATGCTCCTGATTGACTGTTGACAAGCCAATCACAGGGAGAGTGTCCAGTCCTATGATTGGCTTATCAACAGCCTACAATTCCTTCCGAACTCGTGAGCACGATCCACTGGATTAGCCGTTAATTCACGTCCTGTCCTATAATACAATTCTCCGGTTGGTGTGTCTGACTATTATACGCCACAGCCTCATTACCGTGAGCTAAATGCATTAAAGATAGAAATATGCTCATTTAAATCTGAATTTGCGCACGAGTTCATTGTTTTCAGTGTCCCAACCCCTACTAGACTTCTACAGGCCCCTATACACTGAACGATTGTCTAAACGACTGTCTGTATCGTTCGCAAAAAACACTGTGTATGGGCTTGTCTGAATGCAAACTGGGCGGAGCTTCGTGTCTGAACGATCTCAGCGGGAATCTGTCACGACCAGGTTGCTGCTGGCTTGAGACTTTAAGTCTGTCATACACAGATCGTTCAATGTATGGGTTTGTCTGCCGATATAACGCTATCGCGCGCGTCTCTTCACAGCAATTTTGTAGCAAAGGTGTGATGTTTTGTTTTTGTACCTTTTCAAAGGCGCGAATGTTGGCTTATTAGTGAGTGCATCCGCCAGATTCCTCTAAGCGAACTTAGAAATGAAAATTTTAGTCTACAGAATGCGACATCAGTAATAATAATGATAATGATAACAGACTGAACGTTAATCCAACTCTTGCAATGACGGGATTGATAATGAACTCATAGTCCGAGTTCTGACTCCCTGGTGATGGTGACCTTCGGCGCTAGACTGCTCAGCATCAGACGTCCCCTTACCCTTTGCCCTTTATTTACGTATCACATGTATACCAACGCACGCAGGGGTGCCCGTGCGAAGATGACGGTACCTTGAAATTTGGGAAAGCGTTCGACGAAGACAATGTTCGAAAGACCTGAGCCAAGCTAGCGCTCTCGTACGCCTAGACCTATAGTAGATTCACATCAACCGTGCATTTAATGTTTACGCCAGTCCCTTACGACGCTCCTGATTGGCTGTTGATAAGCCAATCGCAGGGCTGGAAGCTCTCAATCTCTCTCGAGACTCGAGAGTTCACATGGGTAAGATCTATCTTCCAGCTCTCCTGAGGGATACGTCTTTCAAAAGAGTCCCTCAGGAAAGGTGGAACATAGACCCCTACCTATATGAACTCTCTCGAGAGACAGAGAGCTTCCAGCCCTGTTATTGGCTTATCAACAGCCAATCAGGAGCGTCGTAAGGGACTGGCCTAATCATCAAATGCACGGTTGATGTGAATCTACTATAGTATATAGTAACGCGAGATTCGAACCCATAGGAAGCGTTTCGAGTTCGATTAGTTTCTTGCATTTATAGTTTTCTTCTGAACGATAAACGCGCAGATTAAGGAAGGCGTGATATGCAAACTTTCACTAATGAAAGTATTGTTGGACCAGAGAGTGAGTACTACCTGCTCAAAGGAATGAACGCGTCGTCACATATTGGGTTACTAATCTTGCGCACGCGAAAGTTACTTTTTTGTTTTTGTTTTGTTTTTTTATTCATTCACATGAACTTTACCTTTCTAGAAGGAATCTAATGCTATGAATATGTCGTAAGTGAATGTCTGTAAAACTCTCAGGTCTTCTGGAAACAAGCGTATAGTTATTTACGTTATTTTATAGGGTTTGCCAGTTAACTGCTTAAGCCGGACTTTTTCTTCAGATGCTAACCCATGTCGCCTACCAAGTATTACGCGGCTATGTAAGCATGCATGTATGTATGTATGTATGTATGTAAGAATGTATGCTGGCGAAAAACCATAGAACATGAACGAAATATCCAGTGACCACAGTGAGAGAGAGAGAGAGAGAGAGAGAGAGAGAGAGGCAGACAGCGCACATCGCAACCGTTTTATAACATTAGTTAATTATCAAGAAGCAAAGCGAACGTGTGCACACAAAACTCAAGGTTTTACCAGCATATCTCGTAAATGAGCTACGCTTCAGTAATCAGTAATTAATTATCATCCCCTGGAGAAAGTGCTTCCACGTACTTAATTTAATTGCTGCTCGGAATACAACAATGAAACAGTTTTGGTACTAATTTTGTAATCTCCACTGGCGGGCTGTTAAAACGGCCTAGTCACCGTCTGAACACATCGCTGATATGTGTACTCGTTTATGCTTTATTATCAGGTCATCAGAATCATTGGCAACACCGAGAGTATAATAATAATAATAATAATAATAATAATAATAATAATAATAATAATAATACAAACTTGTAGACACACCCCTCATTATGAGCTAAGTCAGTAAAGTAAAAGCAGCAATGAACAGGTTGCCAGACACCGCCACAGACGGCAATTTCCCCTTGACCTTCAGAGCTGTGACCATCTTAAGAAAAAGAAATGAATAAAGGAAAAAACACACACGGCAATGGATCATGGACGTGCAAGGTCCCTTCGGCCATATTGCCACTCCTGAGTCCTCTTTTTTTTGGAATTCCGCGTTAAGGGAGGTGGTATGACGTAATCTGTGAAGAATAAATTCCCAGAGGAAAAATAGTACTACAGAGAGAGAGAGAGAGAGAGAAGTCAATAATTAATCAGAGAAAAGATAATGCAAGAGAGAGAGAGAGAGAGAGAGAGAGAGAGAGAGAGAGAGAGAGAGAGCAGTAATTACTCAAAGAAAAATTAAACAGAGAGAGAGAGAGAGAGATGTAATTACCCAGAGAAAAATTATACAGAGAGAGAGAGAGAGAGAGAGAGAGGTCAGTAATTACCCAGAGAAAAATTTAAACAGAGAGGAGAGAGAGAGAGATTACAATAATTATCCAGAGAAAAAGTAATACAGAGACAGACAGACAGAGATTTAACGAAAAAGAATAACGTCACAAAAGCAATGGTCATCGACACTATAGTTCTGTTACAAGAAAAAATTCAATGTGCTTAAAGAACAAACAAAATATTCTTTAGAAAATTAATAAATAACGAAGGCTAGTTACGCTCCTTGGAGTAAAGAGCATATATATATATAATAATAGCCTGGTGTACGAAGAAAAGAGACAATTCAAAGGAACCACAGCATGAAAAGAATTACGTCAGGAGATGCACAGTCACGCAGTCAAGGGGAGCATCTTTCACGGTGAAGGACAACCATTATATATTTATCCTCTCGTCCCATCTTGAGTTCGTCGTCACTTACTGTGCATGTCTGGAAGATTGTCGGATACCGAGGAGGAGATTCAACTATTGCATAAGAATCTAATATGAAAGAAAGACGTAAGTAGGATTATCAGCCATATAGGCCTATGATGGATGAACGTATCTTTTGATTATTATTATTATTTTATCATTATTCAGATGAGAAATCGACACGGAATTACGGTGCGATTATCAACCATATAGGCCTATCACGGAAGCACGTATCTTTTAAGGAAAATAAATGGATATTACTGTCACCTAAAGACTAAGAGACTGTGGGCTCAGTCATAGATGCTCCTCTTGCCCAAGAATTTAATATGAAATTAATCCAAAAGGGCGATTATCAACCATATAGGCCTATCACGGAAGCACGTATCTTTTGAGGAAAATAAAAGGATATTTTACTATCACCTAAAGACTAAGAGACTGTGGGCTCAGTCTTAGATGCTCCTCTTGGCCAAGAATTTAATTTGAAATAAATCCAAAAGGGCGATTATCAACCATATAGGCCTATCACGGAAACAAGTATCTTTTGAGAAAAATACAACGAAATTACGGCCGTATCTTTCGAGAACAATAAAAGGCTAGTTCTATCACTATCAGAGATCAAGAGAAGACGGAATTAGTCGTCAAGCTATTTACATAAGCACCGCATTCGCTCACTGTTTTAAAAACCCGGCAATTATCTCCAGCGACTCCACCACTCGTTTAGCCGACAGCTCGGCGCGTGGGAGGGGGAAGCTACCTTAACCTTTTCCTTCTAAGGGAGGACGTGTGGAATGAAAAAGGAAGGAGTATGTGACTCCTGAGGGGGTCGTTGACGAGGTCATAGATAATGGAGCAGGCATTGTGGTGGGCAGCCTTACAGTTGCTCAGTAATGTCTTTATTTATTTCATTACCAGTACCACTTACTTTCAATACCTGTAGCGCTACAGGTACGCCTTATGAGCTTTCGGGGACTGGCTTCAGCACCTCACATGGAGACAACAAAATAATTTAATTATTTTTCATTGCAAGAGTGGCGTGAGCTACTTAAAGATTTCTGATTTATATTGTATATATGTTTATTTCAGTTAACAAACATTACATTGTAAAGAAAACTGAGTATAACAAACGTTTCCCTTATTATACAGAGTTCAAAGCTTACTACAGAGGTAAATGAATATTGGTGAACGTTTTCGCTTGCATAAACATGTCAGTCTTAACCACGGTCTGGAAAGATCTTCGTCCTGAGAAAGACTAGAGCGTGGTCTCAACTAACGTAGCCTTGATGTACGCCTTTTGTAAGACGTAGCCTTGATGTATATGCCTTTTGTAAGACGTAGCCTTGATGTATATGCCTTTTGTAAGACATAGCCTTGATGTATACGCCTTTTGTAAGACGTAGCCTTGATGTATACGCCTTTTGTAAGAAGTAGCCTTGATGTATACGCCTTTTGTTAGACGTGGCCTTGATGTATACGCCTTTTGTAAGACATAGCCTTGATGTAGTTGCCTTGATGTGTACGCCTTTTGTAAGACGCAGCCTTGATGTGTACGCCTTTTTGTAAGACGCAGCCTTTTTGTGTACGGACTTTTGTCAGATGTAGCTTGATGTGGGCGCCTTTTGTAAGACGTAAGCCCTTGAGTATAGCCTTTTGTAAGACATAGCCTTGATGTAGTTGCCTTGATGTGTACGCCTTTTGTAAGACGCAGCCTTGATGTGTACGCCTTTTGTAAGACGCAGCCTTGATGTGTACGACTTTTATCAGATGTAGCCTTGATGTGTGCGCCTTTTGTAAGACGTAGCCTTGATGTATACGCCTTTTGTAAGACGCAGCCTGGATGTATATACCTTTTGTAAGATGTAGCCTTGATGTATACGCCTTTTGTAAGATGCAGCCTTGATGTGTACGCCTTTTGTAAGACGTAGCCTTGATGTGTACACCTTTTGTAAGACATAGCCTTGATGTGTACGCCTTTTGTAAGACGCAGCCTTGATGTAGTTGCCTTGATGTGTACGCTTTTGTAAGACATAGCCTTGATGTGTACGCCTTTTGTAGGACGCAGCCTTGATGTGTACGCCTTTTGTAAGACGTAGCCTTGATGTGTACGCCTCCTAAGACGTAGCCCTTGACGTACGCCTTTTGTAGGACAGCCAGCCGTGATGAGTACGCCTTTTGTAGACGCAGCCTTGATGTGTACGCCTTTTGTAGACCCGAGCCTTGCTGTTATACGCCTTTGTAAGACGCAGCCTTGATGTGTACCTGCGCCTTTTGTAGACGTAAGCTTGTATGTGTCGCCTTTTGTAAGACTAGTACCGCGTGCCTGATGTGTAACGCCAGCCTGATGTAGTACGCTTTTGTAAACGTAGCCTTGATGTGTACGCTTTTGTAGGACGCAGCCTTGATGTGTACGCCTTTTGTAAGACGTAGCCTTGATGTGTACGCCTTTTGTAAGACGTAGCCTTGATGTGTACGCCTTTTGTAAGACGCAGCCTTGATGTGTACGCCTTTTGTAAGACATAGCCTTGATGTGTACGCCTTTTGTAAGACGTAGCCTTGATGTGTACGCCTTTTGTAAGACGTAGCCTTGATGTGTATGCCTTTTGTACGTAGCCTTGATGTGTCGCCTTTTGTAAGAGTAAGCCTTGATGTGTCCGCTATAGACATAGCCTTGATAGTACCCTTTTTGTAAGACGCAGCCTTTGTGTGTACGCCTTTTGTAAGACTAGCCTTTAATGTGTACGCCTTTTGTAAAGACTGCCGGGGGGGGGGGGGGGGAAGGGTTTTTGTACACCTTCTTGTGAACCCGTAGCCTTTGATGTGTAAGCCTTTTTGTAAGGACAGCCTTGATGTGTACATTTTTGTAAGACTTACCTTGAGGTGTACGCCTTTTGTAAGGACAGCCTTGTTGTTCCGCCTTGTAAGACTAGCCTTGATGTGTAAGCCTTTTGGTAAAGGCATAGCCTTGATGTGTAACCCTTTTGTAAACGAGCCTTTGATTGTGTAACCTTTTTGTAAGACGTTATGATTCTTGGTGTACGCCTTTTGTAAGACTTAGCCTTGATGTGTACGCCTTTTGGTACCAGACCGTAGCCTTGTTGTGTACGCCTTTTGTAAAGACATAGCCTTGTGTACGCCTTTTTGTAAGACGTAGCCTTGATGTGTAACCTTTTGTAAGAAATAAGCCTTTGATGTGTACGCCTTTTTGTTTTAAGACCAATAGCCCCTTGATGTTGTGCCCTTTTTGTAAGACGTAGCTTGATGTGTACGCCCCTTTTGTAAGGACCAGCCTTTGATGTAGCCTTTTGTAAGACATTAGCCTTGATGTAAGCCTTTTGTAAGACGAGCTTGATGTCCGTACGCCTTTTTGTAACCGACATAGCCTTGATGTGTACCCTTTTTGTAAGACTAGCCTTTGTGTGTACGCCTTTTTTGGAAGACATAGCCTTGATGTGTACCCCTTTTGTAGACGTACCTTGATTGTAACCATTTTGTAATACCGTAGCCTTGATGTGTAACCTTGGTTTTTGTGTACCGCATTTGTCCCTTTTGAAAAGCCTTGATGTGTACGCCTTTTTGTAAGACTTTTAGCCTTGATGTGTACGCTTTTTGTTAAGACATAGCCTTGATGTGTACGCCTTTTGTAAGACCTAGCCTTGATTTGTACCCTTTTTGTAAGCTAGCCTTGATTGTGTACGCCTTTTGTAAGAATAGCCTTGATGTGTACCGCCAAATTTTTGTAGACGTAAGACCTTGATGTGTACGCCAATTTTGTCCAAGACGTAGCCAATTGATGTGTACGCCCTTTGTAAGACCGTAGCCTTGATGTGTACGCCTTTTTTTTGTAAGACGTAGCCTTGATGTGTACGCTTTTGTAAGACGTAGCGTGATGTGAGCCTTTTTGTAAGACATAAGCCTTGATGTGTAGCCTTTTGTAAGACGTAGCCTTGATGGTACGCCCATTTTGTAAGACATAGCCTTGATGTGTACGCCTTTTTAGACGCAGCCTTGATGTGTACACTTTTGTAAGACGTACCTTTGATGTTAGTTGAACCCTGATGTACGCTTTTTGTATACATAGCCTTGATGTGTACGCCTTTTGTAGGACGCAGCCTTGATGTGTACCGCCTTTTGTAAGACCATAATCCTTGATGTGTAACCGAACTTTGTTAAGTAACATAGCCTTGATGTGTACACCTTTTGTAAGACGTAGCCTTGATGTGTACGCCTTTTGTAAGACATAGCCTTGATGTACGCCTTTTTGTAAGACGCAGCCTTGATGTTTCGCCTACATAGCCTTGATGTGTACCTCCTTTTATTTAAGACGTAGCCTTGATGTGTAAGCCTTTTGTAAGGACGTTAGCCTTTTGTGGGTACCGCCTTTTTGTAAGAAAGACAGCCTTGATGTGTACGCCTTTTGTAAGACCACCTTGATGTATCGCCTTTTGTAAGACTAGCCTTGATGTGTATGCCTTTTGGTTGGAGTTAAGACCTAAGCCCGATTGGTGTACACTTTTTGTAAGACGTAGCCTTGATTGTGTACCCTTTTGTAAGGACCAGCCTTGATGTGTACACCTTTTTGTTAAGACGATAGCCTTGATGTGTACGGGCCTTTTGTAAGACAGTAGCCTTGATGTGTACGCCTTTTGTAAGACAATAGCCTTGATATTTGTAACACCTTTTGTAAGAACCAGCCTGCCATTTGTACGCCTGTTGTAGACATAGCCTTGATGTGTACGCCTTTTGTAAGACATAGCCTTGATGTGTACGCCTTTTGTAGCACCGTAGCCTTCCATGTGTAGGCCTTTTGTAAGAGACATAGCCTTATGTGTACCGCCTTTTGTAAGCGTAGCCTTGATGTGTAAGCCTTTTTGTAAGACCGTATCCCTTGAATGTACGCCTTTTGTAAGACATAGCCTTAGATGTGTACGCCTTTTGTAAGACATAGCCTCGATGTGTTTACGCCTTTTGTAAAGACATAGCCTTGATGTGTACGCCTTTTGTAAGACATGCCTTGATGCCTTTTGTACGCCTTTTTGTAAGGTTACCGCAGCCTTGATGTGTACGCCTTTTTTATTGTAAGGACATTAGCCCTTGGATTAGTGTAACGGCCTTTTGTAGGGACGGCAGCCTTGGATGTACGCCTTTTGTAAGACAGCCTGATGTGTAGCCCTTTTGTAAGGACATAGCCTTGAGTGTACCCTTTTGTAAGACTAGCCTTGATGTTGTACGCCTTTTGAAGACTAGCCTTTATGTGACCCTTTTGTAAGGCGCGCCTTGATGTGTACCCTTTTGTAAAGAACGTAGCCTTGATGTGTAACCCCTTTTGTAAGGCTAGCCTTGATTGAACGCCTTTTTGGACGCAGCCTTGATGTTGTAACCCTTTTGTAAGACCATAGCCTTGATGTGTTACGCCTTTGTAAGGACAAGCCTTGGATGTAATACGCCTTCTTGGTACGCCAAGCCTTGTTGTTGTTGCCTTTTTGGTAAGACTAGCCTTGATGTGTAACCTTTTGTAAGGACGTAGCCTTGATGGTACGCCTTTTGTAAGACTAGCCCTTGTGTGTTACCCTTTTGAAGACTAGCCTTGATGTGTACCCTTTTTGTAAGAACCTAGCCCTTGATGTTACGCCTTTTGAAAGAAACCGAGCCTTTGATTGTACACCTTTTGTAAACCGGCCAGCCTTTGATGTGTAGCCTTTTTGTTAAGACATAGCCTTGATGTGTACGCCCTTTTGTAAGACAGCCTTGATGTGTACGCCTTTTGTAAGGGACTAGCCTTATGTGTACGCCTTTTGTAGACATAGCCTTGAAATGTGTCCGCCTTTTGTAAACAATAGCCTTATGTGTGCCTTTTTGTAAGACAAGCCTTGGATGTGTGCCTTTTGTTAAGGAAAGGCCTTGATGTGTACGCCTTTTTGTAAGAACGACATAGCCTTTGCCTGTGTACGCCTTTTGTAAGACATAGCGTTGAGTGTGCGTAACGCCTTTTTGTAAGACATAGCCTTGATGTGTACGCCTTTTGTACATAAGCCTGATGTGTACGCCTTTTTGTAAGACGCAGCCTTGATGTGTTAAGGGACCAATTAGCCTTGAATGTTTTGTACGCCTTTTGTAAGACATAGCCTTGATGTGTACGGGCTCTGTACCGACATTAGCCATTGATTCGTTGTACGCCTGTAAGAACGCCAGCCTTGATGTGTAACAACCTTTTGTAAGAACGTTAGCCTGATTTGTAGTGCCATGATGTGTATGCTTTTGTAAGAATAGCTTGATTGTGATACCGCCTTTTGTAGGACGCAGCCTTGATGTGTACGCCTTTTGTAAGACGTAGCCTTGATGTGAGAGTTCCCAGTTCTGTGATTGGCTTATCAACAGCCAATCAGGAGCGTCGTAAGAGACGGGCATAGACATCAGATGCACGGTTGATGTGAATCTACCGGAGTAGAGGCTATATTCCGGGGATTCAGGAGGGACTCTTTGTTTCCCTGGGTTGCCAGGGATTTTCTGGTGTTTCCCAGAGACGCCCAGAGGACCTGTGTTATAGAGTGGGGTCTCTTTTCGACTTGATTGTGAATCCCAGGGGCAATGGTAATCCTTGGAAAACTGCTCATTCCTTTAGAAGCATGGAAGAGATAGGTTGGCTCTTTTTTGGCCAATGGGCGATGCCACCCATTTCAGATGGGGTATTTGGATGGAAAGCTTATTTTTGTGATATTATCGCAAAATTTTATTATTATTAATACTAATTAATTCTTTTTTATCACAGTCATCCTATTCGACTGGGTGGTTTTTATAGCGTGGGGTTTCGGGTTGCTTCCTGCCGCCTTAGGAGTCCATCACTTTTCTCACTATGTGCGCTGTTTCTAGTAGCACACTCTTCTGTATGAGTCCTGGAGCTACTTCAGCATCCACTCTATTATTATTATTTTTATAATTATTATTATCATTATTTCTGTTAGCTGATTCAGCTGCGTTAATTCTATACCGGACTTTCTCAAGTCTCCTTATTGTTGACTTTTCAGTATTGCTTAGACTGGCAAGCAATGTGCCAATGGAGGACATGTCTAAAGCGGTGGATTCAAGGGACAGTTATTATTCTACATGAAAAATACTTCAATCTCTCTCTCTCTCTCTCTCTCTCTCTAGAGAGAGAGAGAGATTTTCTGCTATAGATAGCAAGGATATTCCATTCAAATGCTGCGTCTCATCTAAAGAAAAAATAGACATATATATATATACATATATATATATATATATATATATATATATATATATATATATATATATATATATATATATATATAAAGTAAAGCTCTTGCGCATACGTTATTACTGAAGTAACACTCGCTATCACAGCTGGTTTTTTTATAGACATAACTTTAACCTTTTATATGTGGTAAGTTATTCCTCATTTCAAAATAATCAGCGATATTTTATTAGACATAATTGTTCTGTACTGTTTAACGTGCACAATATTTATTTTACTATATTTTTATTCAAATAAATAAATCATAAATATCCTATCCTAGGATTCCTTTATCTTTAACGCAACGCGAGACACCTTTTTTCAGACATTTTTAGGCTTTACCGTAGACCTTTCCTAACACACGCCACCCCACCAGGAAGAAGAAGAACAACAACCACACCACCACAAAGTAGTTTGTAGGCTTACTCCCCACGTAAGCTAAAATACGAATCTCTCATAAAATATTCCATTTATTTTTTATATATATGAAAAAAAAAGGTTAGTTCTGGTTTCGAGTGCGATGACTTTAGCTCTCGTCTGGGGGAAAAAAAAAAAGAGAAGAAGAAGAAAAATAGAAGATCACTTAGGGGCATCTGGACACAATGGGTTAAGGTCAACTGATTAATTTAGGCATGATTTACCGGATGACTTCCGTAGTTCTTATAGCGCTCGTTCCCTGGATAAGTTTCCAGATTTCATCGAGAGCAAAATGCCGCCTGATAACCTATGCGATCAATCAATTACTTACAAAGGAATAGCTTGGTATCCGAGAATTTATAATCTGGTGACTTCGGATAGGCTTAGTTGCGAGTTTTTCGTGCTGTTGATGTTTTGACGGAGGTACGGCAAATTACTTCGTCAGGTAGTTTTTTTTTTATATTGCGGTAAAAACGATTTAGTAATCATGTAACATTTTAGCTTACTCGGGGAGTAAGCCTACGAACAACTTTGCTGTTGTTGTTGTTGTTAGGGAGATAAGAAAGCCGAAAAAGGTACAAAAAAGGTGTTTCACGCAGAGTTAAAGGTACAGGAATTTCAGGACAGGACATTTATGATTTATCTATTAGAATGAAAATGTTAAAAATTAAATGTCCATGTTAAACAGGATAGCAAAATTATTTCTGATAAAATATAGCATATATATCTTAGTTTTCGTTTGTGAAACAACGCTCTATTTGACCATCGATCTTAGCACGCGCCCCGAGTAAGGTGGAAGTTGGAGCACACCTTGTTCTAATCGTTGTCCCTGGAGTAATGATAATCATCAATAGCCTACGTAACAATTTTTCAGTTTTAGATAAAATGTACAATGTACCTCGATGTTTTAACATTTTACGATGAGTATTTAAAGCCCTTTGTCACACGAAAACACTTTTTTTTTCTCGGTATTATTATTATTATTATCCAGAAGATGAACACTATTCACATGGAACAAGACCACCACAGGGGCCATTGGCTTGAAGTAACAGAAGAATATACGAAATAGACACCTGTTTAATGATTTGGACAATGGCTTTTTCTCATAGCATTGTCGAAATGATGATTTATTGTGTAAATAATTGTTATTTTTTTTCCGATGTAAGAACACGGATGGAATTATGATTATCTCCAGCTACAAATCTTCGGTGTAATACTTTGAAATTATCAGATATAATACTAAACTCTGTGCTTTAGAAAAGAACTGGATTTGCTCTCTTATTGGCATAACATGGGGCAAAAAAAAAAATCTATGGGTGACAGAATTGATATATACATGTATGTATATATATATATATATATATATATATATATATATATATATATATTCGAGCTACAAATGTCCCATCATATCTAATTCGCTCTACCTCGGAATTGATATATCTTCATATATGTAAAGCGAAGGGGAATTATTTAGTTGATAAAAATTTCGTCCTTTCGTGGGTTCGAACCAGCGTCCAACGGACGGAGACGAAATCAAACGTCAGTGGCGTTATCGATAACGTCACTGATGTCTTGATTTCGTCTCTGTCCGCTGGACGGTGGTTCGAACCCCCGAGAGGACGAAATTACCATCAACTAGAAAATTCTCCTTCGGTTTACATATTTGAAAATATATCATTTCCGAGTTAGAGCGAATTAGATATGGTTGGACATTTGTAGCTCGAATAATTTATATGAGTCACGGTGATGTGATACATTATGATATATATTATATATATATTACTATATATATATATATATATATATATATATATATATATATATATATATCTATATATATATTATATTATAGTATATATAGTATATATATATATATATATAAATATATATTATATATATACTAATATATATATATATATATATTAATTTTATCAATCTCGTGTTGCTCTCTAGGTAGACAGAATTTCAGTTTAACCTGGCATCAGTTTTGGGTCAAGCGAATCACCTCTTCTTGCTGACTGCCCCGGCCTTATGCCGGCACGGGCCTTCGTTCCTTTAACACCCCGTAATCACTGGATATAATCACTGGCGTCGAGATAGTAAAAAAAAAATAGATATTTTAACAGTACCACCACGAAAGCTCGCTTCCGCTGTCAGCCCGCGTTTTAACCTAGGTTACCGGCAGACTGATTACATCACGAAATGTGGGAAAAGGACTCTCTGTGCTTGTATGTCTCAGATCAGGTGATGGTAGGCGTGGCCCGTAGGGACACGTATGAATCAGCCACTCCCTCGCGTCGTTACCAGAACAGAAAAGCTCTGGGATTTGTCTCGTTTGTGGCAACGCTGCTGATCTGGTTAAGATTTTTTTTATAAGAATTCACAAATAAAGGCTATGAAAAATGGCGACAGGAAAAAAAAAAGTTGAAATTACATGCTAGTGGTCCTTTCATCTCCTAATTGTCTATGAATTTTCAAAATTTACAATCAAGACTTTATGAAATAGTTAAAAGTATAATGTACGTAAGAAAACACATAGAATATATACTGTTTGATAAGAGCCAAATGACAAGTAGTTAAAAAAAATATCACAATTTGATAGAGAAAAATGAATATAAGAAACTTCCGCCTACATAATATCGACACAAATGCGATTACAAATATTAATCAAAACGTATGCATCTCCGCATGTTGAAAAACACAGCTTAATTTATTAATAACAAACAAATTACTAAGTAAACATACTGTAATGTAATCTGAGTCACGCAGTGATATTGTTTTGTCGCTAAAATTAAGTCTTGCATTTGGAGTAATCTCTCTCTCTCAAAGGTTTCTTATTCTGATGAACGGCGATTTCTCAAGATTATGAAGCCATGGATCTATTAACAGAAAGTTTAAAGAATTAATCTTTCATTATGTTTGTTTGTCATTACAGTTTGCAAATGATACGAGAATCGCCTCTTAGTAGTCTTTTTTTTTAAATTTCTCCACAAAATTTCAGGAATTAGAATACTTACAGGCAACTGTAGGCTGTTAAATTGAATGAAACCTACTTCTGGGAGCAGATATGCCTCCACACTTATTAAAAATGCATGCTATTATGGTTTAAGTTGATTATATATATATATATATATATATATATATATATATTGTATTATATAATTATATATATATATTGTATTATATTATATTATATATATATATATATATATATATATATATATATATATAAGTAAATATATACATATCCATATATACATACATAATTATTTAAAAACAATTAATTATCCTCAATTACCTTAATACTGCTGACTCTAACGTCCTGTAATTCTAAGATAATTTCCTTGGCAGCATTGCGTGTGAAATGTGACCGGAATTCTAAAAAAAAAATAAAAAATAAAAAATAAAAATTAATCTCTGGTCAGATAGCCTCTACAACAGCTGAACTTTCCCTGGCCTTACTTATGCCCTTGTTGAGTTTAATGTCTGCGGTTGGCAATGGTTACACTCTTTCTTCTTCTTCTTCATAATACCGAGTTAACCTCGTATCTTTATTTCATTTCCTATCCGTTATCTCCATAATGTTCAAAGGGGGTGATAGACCTAATAATGCAGTCCTTCCATGTTCTAGGATTCACATCTAATAATTAGACTGTCGCATCTCACAATTTAAAAATTCAGTGAAGTACTGTCGGCCAAAAAACTCATGGCAGAGTTTCATAATTTTTCGTTTACCTGCCTGACGCACGATTCATGCCTTATTTATCAATTTTTCTTTTCAAAGATGGAAGAAATCATATGTAATGACGTTAAAAACAGTCACTGATATCTTTAGAACATTATGTTTTGTTATTGTGTAAAACTATTTTCCAATTAGCATAAAATTAACGTGAACGAAACGAAGTGATAAAAAACGTCATATCAAAACCATAGATATGCATTACCAAATAGATAGGAGACACCTATCACTAGTAGTATCGCATAAACTTAGTCGTTAAATTATCATTTCAATATTCAAGTTGAAGGTAGTTGAACTATTCCATTTGTTAAATTTTATAGAAAACATTGGAATCTCACAAGCTACTATCAAATTTAAAAACAAAAAGTAAAAAAAACGATATCCTAACAGCCAGTCCCTTACGACGCTCCTGATTTGCTGTTGATAAGCCAGTCACAGGGCTGGAAACTCTCAGTCTCTCGAGAGAGTTCACATGGGTAGGATCTATGTTCCACTTCTCCTGAGGGATACGGCTTTCAGGAAAGGTGGAACATACATCCTACCTATGTGAACTCTCTCGAGAGACTGAGAGTTTCCAGTCCTGTGATTGGCTTATCAACAGCCAATCAGGAGCGTCGTAAGAGACTGGCTTAGACATCAAATGCACGGTTGATGCGAATCTACTATAGTCTCATTTACAGTGTAGTTGTGATGGTATTACCGTTATTATCATTGTTACTGTTAATTCATTGCTTACTGTTATTGTATTACCTGAAAGGAAATTACGTATTTGAGTGGCTGAAAACTGTAAACGATCGCTTGCCGTTTTTGATTGTTTTGTTTTTGTTTTGCACCTATTCTTTCCTATAACCAATTACAAAGATAGGAGGCGGGGGGGGGGGGGATGAAGGAATAAATGGACAGGAATTTCTGCCAATGGCCAATAACAAAAACTTATGCACTTTATAATAGAAGTAACATTCTTCAGCCGTAAAACCTTTATATTTGGAAAGAGAATTCCAAGGACTGTATGAACAGAGCTATCCAATGCTGAAGGTGGATTTCCTGGACTGTAACTTTTAATATCAACTTTCTGTAACTGGAGATTGTTTTGGTGATTTCCTCTGTAAATGGAAATGTGTAAATATACATATATACATACACGTACGCGCGGACAGACACACACACGACACACACACACATATATATATATATATATATATATATATATATAAGTACATCATATTTGTGTATGTAGATGTATATATTATATACACGTATTTATAAATATATGTATATGTGTATATATATATATGTATATATATATATATATATATATATATATATATATATATATATATACTACAACATACACACACACACACACACACACACACATATATAATATATATATATATATATATATATATATATACACATTAGATGGATCCACAGTATTATGCTTGTTTATCAAGACGAAATATATTTGTAGAAATACATACATTGTATACTATATTTCTACAAATTATTTCGTCTTGATCACACAATGTAAAACACCGTATCGTGCTCCCAAGTATCCACAGTACTATTCTTGTTGATCAAGACGAAATATATTTGTAGAATTATAGTATACAGTGTATGTATTTCTACAAAAATATTTCGTCTGGAAAAACAAGCATATTACTGTGGATCCATCTAATATATGTATTATATATATATATATATATATATATATATATATATATATATATATTTCATTTAATTGATAAGAATGTCATTAACATCCGCACTTTTATTATCACTTGTCATAATAATAATAATAAAAAAAGACAAAATGTCAGTTCATAAGAAAACATATTTCACATTCACCCAGATTACTCCCCACGTCTTTCGTTAAAAATATCTTAAAATAGTATCTTGTTGTTTGACCGGGCTGAGAGAAGATCTTTCCCCGATTGCTTTTAAAGATAATCTTCGCCCAAAATATCCCCGACTAAAAACCTTCGGCGAGAAATGGCTAATCTGTGAGCGTGATTGGAATTCCTATAATTCGTATAATAGAATATTAGATAATATTCGTCCGCATTCACTGCATGTTTGTTGTAGTTCATTTTCTTTCTTTTAAGGATTTTTTTCTTCTTTTTCCACCGGTCAGTTTTACGCCCCTACTCTCTCTCTCTCTCTCTCTCTCTCGCTCCTCTCTCTCTCTCTCTCTCTCTATCTATACGTGCATATATATATATATAATATATATATATATCTTTGTGTATACACATAATTATATATGTATTATATATACGTGTTTATATATATATATATATAGTATATATATATGTATATGTATATGTATATATATATATATATATATATATATATATATATACATAGTAACAAATTAATTTAAAGAACAACGCTACGATTACAATACCAGAAATTCCGGTAGTGGTTCCTAAGGAATTAACAACCCCCTAAAAAAAAATAACAAAAAACTCACCTCCAGGGCCAAAACTCGAAAGATCCTAGTATGCCATCACAAAACACACAATAACACTTACGTCATGTCCATAGGACTAAGGAATAATTCTAACCCTCACCGATTATAGCTTTCTGGAGATACAAGAGAAAGGCATACATAACCTCTTGATCTTTTTCACGAGATAAATGCCTTCGGGAGGTCATGGGGGTGAGAGCAATTCACGAGGATGAGGATGCATCGGTTCGTGCCCTCGGTCAGAGAGAGAGAGAGAGAGAGAGAGAGAGAGAGAGAGAATGTATAGGTGGGAAATAATACTTTGTTTGACAAGCTAACACATTTACATCTATCGGAAGGAGACTTGAAGTATTACTGGTAATGAGAGAGAGAGAGAGAGAGAGAGAGAGAGAGAGAGAGAGAAAATGTATAAGTAGGAAATAATACTTCGACCAGCTGATTCATTTATATTGCTATCGTAAGGAAACTTGTAATGTTGCTATTAGAGAGAGAGAGAGAGAGAGAGAGAGAGAGAGAGAGAGAGAGAAAGTGTGTGTGTGTGTGTGTGTGTGTGTGTGTGTGTGTAGGAGGGAAATAATACTGATTGACAAGCTAATACATTTACTGCTATCGTATGGAGATTTTAAGTATTACTACTTATTAATAGAGAAAGAGAGAGAGAATGTGGATGGGTAACAATACTTTGACAAGCTAACGCATATATTGCTATCCTAAGGAGATTTCAATTACTTTTGCCATTACTAATGAGAGAGAGAGAGAGAGAGAGAGAGAGAGAGAGAGAGAGAGAGAGAGGAAGCTTGCATTTGAAATAAATGAATGAAATGTGTGCACCATTTATGAAAAACATTATGCACTCACTCTCAGTATTTGTTTGTGTCAAACCATTCTTTAGATGCCACTGCACGTGTTTGTCGTGTAAGAGACCTAGTACCACATGTTCAAACAGACATTCAAAACCCAATTCTTTACAAATATTACAAAGAAAACCGCCATAAGTATATACTTACGAACTCAGGTGACTGCTGACCAGACCGCACACCGTGCTTTTGAACATTTCCGTGCCATGGTTAGAAAGAGTCGCGCCTGTGTAATTGGAAGGGACCTCTTTAGCCACTTTTCCTGTTGTGGGATCACCGCACCGCCTACAGTAGCTACAGTAAGTATAGGTCTAGTGACGCTTCGAGTCTTTGGTGCGAACGGAACTCAATACCATTTTCTAACGGACGGATTCTGCAACAGAAAACACAATCTCGTTCCTCTCGTTGGTAACAGTAGCCGGAGTCGCTTCACAGGCACAAGCGCCTAGCCAGGTGCTTTCGTTTAAAAGATATTGCCAGGACGAAGGCAGGCAAACACTGAGGGACTGTCTGTCTTTCTGTCTCCCTCTCTCTCTCTCTCTCTCTCTAAACGCCGGGCCCAACGGACGTCGGATAATTATTAGTCCTTCCCTAGAGAACCTTCTCTCACACACTCTTCTCACTTCGATGCTGTCATTTCTGTGAGTGCCTCCTCACTTCTCGCGGGGAAAGAAGCAATGTGATGAGAAAGTGAAACAGCGAAGGCATTACGCGCGATAGTCACTTGTCATATCGGTCATGCGTGACCCTTTGTGCGTGAAACAGTGTTCTGCTCGATGTCTTGTCTAAGAGGTGTTGAATTAATGTGCTCCAGGCGTGATGCAGATGTGAAATATCTTTGCGGAATTCGATGTTTGAGTTTAATAAGGATAAACAAATCGATAGGAACTGTTTACACGTAGAAAACTTGAATGCTTTTAAATCATATAATTACGTTGTCGCTTTATCTAGCCAGAGAATCTTGAATTCATGCACATACGTACACGCGCATGCGCACAGACGCCCAAACAGATATACATTGAGATGTCTGTACTGACATTCACTGCGTTTACTTTATGTGTGACCGAAGACAGTGAATACTCACAATGTACAATTACAATTAACAAGAGAAGTAATGACAATAGACGTATATCTTTATTTTGATTGTTGCCAAATTTCAAGGAACGTGAAGCAGTTACAGCATCGTAATTCTTAATGACAATGCATTACTAAGCAATATAATGTAAGATTGAATTATATCAGGGGTAAAATTATTATATTGTATAGTTATATCAGCAATTAACAAATGTATATAAATGCACGAATGTCTAATATATATATATATATATATATATATATATATATATATATATATATATATTGCCAGACTCCTCTATGGGGGGGGGGGTCTTATTTCCAGCTTCGTCGATTAACAATTATACCGACACCCTATCTGAATTTAAAATGCAGTACTTTCATTTATAAAAAAACCTTTCATCAAAATAAGTGACAGGGGCAGTTCCTTGACATCCAGCACAGTAACTCATAAGAAAGGGATTTCGCATTCTGGGTATATAAATTATATATATATATATATATATATATATATATATATATATATATATATGTGTGTGTGTGTGTGTGTGTGTGTGTGTGTGTGTGTGTGTGTGTGTGTGTGTATGTGTGCGTTCTAACGTTGTATTTTCCTTACCGTAGAGTCTTTCATGTTAATATTCACACATTTCACAATTACTTTGAGAGATATGTTCTCATAGTACTACATTGCCAAGGAAAAGTTGATAATGAAAGATAGTGTCGTTCTCATCATAAAAATGAAGATCCAAAACCATGATTTCAAGACAGGAGAAAGCGGAGTCTAGAAAGTCATTCATCAAGATGGAGTCCTCATCTGACGCTGAAAGCACGACGTCTCAACTAGAGGTTAGGAATGCTTTCTGCTTTCAGAATGTATAATCAGACCTTTCCAAGCGTCAACAGGTATGTTAAGAAAGAACGAAAAAAAGAGAATGGTTTGTGTACAGTCTCTCAAAGGGAGTGAATAGACGTACGATCACTTGTAACATAGTGCGTGGCCATTGTTTTCCAAGTTCTCAAAAGGGGGATGCGTTCGACTGGTAAAAAGTTAATGTGCTTCTTCTCACGCACCGCGCGAACCATAACGCTTGCGCTGAATCTACTCTGGGATTCACAAGTTCTATCCACTTTCTAATCACTGTCAGTTTTAGACTTGGAGAGAGAGAGAGAGAGAGAGAGGAGGGGGAGTACCGGTGGAAGAAATAAATCCTTGTTCGGATCATCAGCCATGATCGTTTGTTAAAAACGTCTGAGAGAGAGAGAGAGAGAGAGAGAGAGAGAGAGAGAGAGAGAGAGAGAGAGATTTCGATACTGACATACTACTATAATTATAATACTGCGATGGATACACGCGCAATAGGCCTATGCACATTAATGAAAGAATTGTGTACACTTTCACAGCATCACCTTAGGGCAAAACCAGATGTAGAGTTTCGTATGACCATGGCCTTCTAACCACATGTAAGCTAAGATCATCTTAATTTGTACACTTGATCTTATAAAGTTGAAATATATCAGGTGCTTCTGTTAGTGGCTTCTACACCGAGCAGGTTCGCCTTCCTCGTGAGTCTAAAATGATTCTGGCTGCTGGTTCTAAAGCAGTGCTTCTCAGCTTAGCAATTTCCAGGGGTAGTGGAAGCCCTAGGGAAAAATGAGAAATTCTCTAATATTCAGAAGTTTATGAAAAAAATGCA
>NC_087201.1:158560531-158685531 GCF_015104395.2 Macrobrachium nipponense | reverse complement strand
AGATTTGCTTATAGCGTTGCAAACTGCGACCAATGATTATGGCAATCCTTATTTTCTACATTAATGTTCCATTCGACAGTACGTTATTTTTACTATTAAACTTTCTCTTATTATTATTACTGAGCAACACAACAATCATACCCTTCTAATAATTCCTTATTTAAAAATCCACAATTTATATAAATGAATTGTATGGTTTGTAAAGGTTAAAAGCAGACTTTCGAACACAGTGTTTACATCAGAACAATTTCTAACGCAAACACTGATATAATTGTGGATATTTCTATACAGCAGTTTAATTACGCCGTGAATTTTTTTTAGCAAATCCCGATTTCATCCCGCTACCATTTACATATAGTAAACAGCCATAGACTTGACTTCCCTTGTACCTAATCCGTTGTTTTCCTGTTTACAAAATACTGTTATCTCTGTAATTTCACCATCAGTTTCTCTGGTTTGTGTTTTTATTTCCTGTGAGACTTAAGCAACTGTTCCATGAACGCGCACTTCATCTGCGCATTATTTTACTTATAAAGCTAAACACGTACTTCTCTTTTCACATCAGTCATTCTGGCAACATCGCAATTTTCCTCATACAAAAGAACAGCTATCCCTAACATCTATACTCTGGCAACCTTTCAGCCATTGAGAATACCTTTATGCCTTTTCACACTTTAGACCAGACAGATTTGCGGTCTCACCAATAAAATGCAACAATTTATTAAAACCTCACTAACTGTTTAATATATATATATATATATATATATATATATATATATATATATATATATATATATGTATATATATTGTTTATATATATATATATATATATATATATATATATATATATATAATATATACCTGCCTGGGTATGCCAATGGTCAACGGTCATTTTCTCTCAGGTTGAGAAGAGAGTCTCCTCACCCCAGCATCCCCCGTTGGTTTTTAGCATCACCTATATTGGCACCCATTGGTCAATAGGACCTAAGGAGAGCTGCCGGAGCCAATCGCATCCAGGAGGAAAAATATATCGGGGGTTTGTTGGGAACTAGAGGAAACACAGAGAAGGCCAAGGCGTCCCCTTGAGGGTCAGTTAGGCGTTGGTCAAGAAATAGGGAAGACGTGTGACTCCCCATTCTACGCTCTGCTAGTTTCCGTCCTTGGTCCGAAACTCGGGTTTCTGTAGATTTTAGTTTCATTTTCACTCGGGCCCTTGTGCAACTTCATTAGAATATATATAAGACCGGTGTTAAATTAATCACTGAGCGTTTGGTTTCTGCATGACCCACAGTAACTTAAGAGACCCGCGCGACCCAGGTTGGGGTCATTATATATATATATATATATATATATATATATATATATATATATATATATATATATATATACATATGTGTGTGTGTTTGTGTGTGTTTTACAATGTGTATCTTGCTATCCGCGTTTGTGCTTCGCAATATTTCTCTTTAATTGATCTGCGCAAAGTTTGTTTCATTCGTTGTCATTTAAAAGGCAAGATAGAACGACTATATTAGGTGACAAAGTGACGAGTTGCGGTTGACCAAAATGTCTCTATACTTTGCCATGAAAAGTACTGACCAAAAATGAAGTGTTTAGTGATTATGTGAATCATTGCACCGAGGGACGTTACAATAAATTGTCTCCTGTTGATTCATGTGTTAAAATTCAAACGAAAGGAAAATGACTTTAGAAACATTTACTTTACTAGTTTTAGCATACATTGACATATTGATAATAATCTAGAGACGTTGGACTTAACCATTAACCCACAAGATATACAACGCGCTTGATATATAAAGTTTAAGAATAGAAATAGAAGTAACACCCAAACTCCTCGTAAACAATTACCAATCCCCAAGGCTAATAATGACCTAAAGGCCACCCACGACATGGAGAGAATGTCATGACCACGACGATATTGCCCGAAGGTCTTGTGAGGTCAGGAATTTTAACTCGTTCCTTTTTCTTGGAAACTTCCTACCGATGACCTCTCCCTGGACTTCTGGGGCAGGAACTCATTACCTGTCTCAGGTTCAGGAAACGGGAAGAGGAGGGAAAAAAGCTGTCTTGTCATATTATGTTCGCGAGTATCTATCCTCAAACATTTCTGTAACATAGCCAGGAAATGGAACGAGTTCACGGGTTCTGTTTTATTAGAGCAATAATATTCTGTGGGTGAAATGATGTCTTGAGCTTTGATTCTGCTTGTACAGTATATATATATATATATATATATATATATATATATATATATATATATATATATATTATATATATATATATGGTGTGTATATGTATGTGGTAATTAGCAGTTAAAACTCAAGACATCATTTACACACACAGACACAGCAGACACACACATATATTATATATATATATATATATATATATTATATATATATATATATATAAACGCTAAAATAGAAAGAAATACATAATTCAGAGACTAAATGTACTACTTTCTTTCTATATTTTGGCGTTTTTATGGTATCCTTTTATTAGATATATATATATATATATATATATATATATATATATATCTATATATATATATGTGTGTGTGTGTGTGTGTGTGTGTGCGTGCGTGCTTGCGTGCGTCCGTTGTGGGACTTTTGGAAAGGAAGCAAGTTCTAGGGCCTTCATTTAGGAAGCTTTTATGAAAAACAAAATATATTTGTGTTGATTATACCTTTAACGATGGGATGCCCTGGCTTGGGGCGTTCGGAGCAATGAAAGTATCTGAAATGATTTGAACTTTGCTTTTTGAACCCTGCTGAAGAAAGGAGAATGTGAGAGAGAGAGAAAGAGAGAGAGAGAGAGAGGTGGGGGTGAAGCGTTGATTTATAATTTCACCAGAGAGAAGGGGAGAGAAGCGTTAATTTCTATTTTAACCAAACTTCACGGCTATTAATAAGACAATTAATTAAACGTCTATTTCAAAGGAGTTGAGAGCAGCTGTTTTTTGTCTGTCTTAAACTGCAATAATTAAACAGATGTAACACCAAAGAGCTTTCAGTTACTCCTTTACCGTCAAAAAATAAATAAATAAATAAATAAAAATAAGGACAGTGAGGTAAAGTGAAGTAAATACCTTAAGAAAGGTTAAGGACCCAAGAGAGAGAGAGTATAACAGTAAAGTCGTTGGCACTGACTAAGGCCATTTCCTCAGCGAATGACGATTCCGTCACCTGTGTGAAACGCCCCAGAGGGGCCAAAAAGTTGCTGTCCTGGGTAAGGTCAGTGGCCTGGCCTGGCCTGGCGCGGTAGACACCTCCAAAAGCCATTCGTGTCATATGCTTCCGTAAAGCACTTGATGTTGAAATTGCTGTCTACGAGGAAATTCACAATGAGGTCAACTGTTCCCCCCGACCTTTGTAGGTCGGGTTTTTTTTTTTTTTTTTTTTTTTTTTAAGCTGTCTATTGAACGAAAAGGAGCACTGAAAAGTAACGGCAAATGATCTTGCTGTTTAGTCAACGTACTTGCTTCGTAGCAGTAAGATAAGTTCTAATAAGGAAAAAATGATGTTGGTTACCTTTATATCATGAAATATATATATATATATATATATATATATATATATATATATATATATATATATATATATATATATATATATATATATATATATATATTTACCTAAAGCTGTCTCGTAGTCCTATTTAGTGTCAATTGTTTTTTACAACTATCAAAAAGAACTTTTACAAATTGCTTAATCTCTCTCTCTCTCTCTCTCTCTCTCTCTCTCTCTCTCTCCTCTCTCTCTCTCTCTCAAGTAGAATGTTCTGGAATAAATGATGGCCAACATTAATTGTAAAGTTGTCCAGTAAACTGGAAATTTTATTGTGCCAATTTTCTTACACTAGGAAGAAAATGTCTGTAACTCAATCATTTCACACAATTTCCATTTTGCTGTGATGTCCATATAAAGATTATGGTGGCAGAGGAAAACTCAAAATCCACTTGATCGGCGAAAGAGATTGGCATTTAGACAGTTTTAGTTTTTGTAAAAAAAAAAAAAAAAAAAAAAAACTATCGAGGTGGCTTTGTCTGTCCGTCTGCACTTTTTCTCTCCGTCCTCAGATCTTGTAAACTACTGAGTCTACAGAGCTGCAAATTGGTATGTTGGTCATCCATCCCCAAATCATCGAACTTAACAAATTGCAGTCCTCTACCCACAGTAGTTTTTATTTAAGGTCAAAGTTAGCCATGACCGCCGTGCGTCTGGCGACGCCATAGGACAGGCCACCACCGGGCCCGTTGCTGAAAGTTTCATGGGCCGGGGCTCATACAGCATTATGCGCTGTACAGAAAACTCGATTTTCGCCTGTTTATGTATAGTTATGATATTTATGTAGGTTAACATTTTATTAAACTTTAATCTCACACATGCAGTGGTCCGTATACAAAATGCCATTATTAGTTCTGCATCTGGAATGCTGAACGATTACTCATCTTATATTAAAGAATATATATATAAAAAGAAAAGTGTTATCGGAACTTGATCTTAACATCAGTGGTCAGCTCCCACTAATCCAGTTCTTGTGTACGGAGGATTGTACCCACCAATACGTGTGTGTGACCTCAGGTAATTTTGAGATCGACCTGGTTATTAAGAATAGGCGGATCACAATCGCTGGTTCCCTTTCATTTTGAAAATGATTATTCCACATAATTCACGATGCCAATTAAGGTGCTCTGATTAAAAAAAAAGAAAATAAAACATCTGGTTCTCAACTTTGAACGTCTGTAAGTTATGCAAAATGATGTTACTAAGCATGCATTTGATTGTAATTTTTTTTTTATTAAATAGTCGTTAAATGAGGAGAAGGATGTTGTAAAAATTTAAATCAATAATGAAAATTAGGAAACGCAGTTTCGTCGTACGTTGACTGGGCTGGAATGACAATGATTATTATTAAAAAGTATATATATGTGTGTATATAATATGTGTTTGTGTGTGTGTAAGTATAGTGAATAAAAAAAATTAATAAAACTCCACTTCAGTAGTAGTGTGGTACTTTGAAGATAAAACTCTTAAATTCTTAAAATTCACGAAACTAGGGCGATTTCCGCTTAGGCTAATAGCATGGTCTTGGTAACCTAACCATATTGGGAAGGGAGGGGGGGAGGGAGGGAGGGGGGGAGGGGGGGGGATTTGGACTCTTAATTCCTCCGGATCATCGTTTGAACTCGTGTCTTACTGACTTGTCGCTTCCTTCAACTATCTATTTATTGATTTGTTTAACTTGTCTTAGAATCGTGAAAGGACGTAAGACTCGTGATAAGCCTTTTTTATGTTATTTTTTTTATTCAAAATATATGCAATGCCAAAGAAAGACTCTGTAAGTAAACAAAAAGAATTGTGGTCATTAGATGGATGTAATTATTTCTTAATGTACTCCAATCTTAAGAATGTGAGTATTATAACTACCAATTAAGACAGAGAAGATTAAGATTAAATGTTACTTGCTAAGTTAACCTTCGTTCGAAATAGACTTACATCATAGTCATCCGCGCTCCAGTTAACCGGTAATAACATCTAAATTGACCGACTTTTTGAGGAACTGATATGATTCAAGTAGAATGCGCCTGAGATTTATAATGGATTCTGGCGTATTTAGAAGGTTCGGGGATGGAGTGTAGATTTGACAGTAAACATCGAAATATGAGATGAAAATATAAATTTCTTATTACATTTCAAACACCATCCGGTTCCATTACATATATATATACATACATACATATATATATATATATATATATATATATATATATATATATATATATATATATATATATATATATATAAAGGTATAAGCCATATCTGCTGAGTAAAGGACGTTGAGTCGAAAGATCTTGCAGAAACTCCGTTGTTTATTTTTCCTTCGTGGCTTATACCTTTATTTATGGATTTATCACGTTCCAAACTTTCGTAATTCAGTTATACACACACACACACACACACACACACACACACACATATATATATATATATATATATATATATATATATATATATATATATTCCTTCCGTTTCCCGTTGTGTGTGTGTGAGGGTGGTACTATACCCTCTTCCTATTTCCACCGATAGGCCTGTAATAAATTGCATGATTCTTTGACAAACCAGCAGGGCCCTTCGTTAAACCATGGATGAACCTCAGTTACAGGAAACTTAGAAGAAAAGGAGGGTTCTTCCTAATCTCCTATGTAAGACATACTAAGTTTGGCTCATGACGCAACAAAGGAGACAACGATTGTCTGTTAACCCGTCATACATGATAGTGACTGTTTCTTCCGTCTCAGCCCCGTGGATAATTCTAGACCAAATTACATCTGCAACGGCGATGAAGTAGTTTCATCTTGAAGTTATCTAAATTTTATCAGTATTTATGTCCGCTTTTACCTGTCGTGTAATGACATACATCTATTCGATAAAAATTCTACGATTAGGGGAGAGTCAGGAATCTTGTGTCTGTGGCGTAGATTTTTTTCATAGCGAAGGCTTATGGTCGTTTATATAACGTAAAAAATTCTTGTAGAAGGCATTTAATTATTTAAATGACGAAGAACATTCTTATAGAAGGCCTTTGGTCGTTTATATGACGAAGAACATTCTGGTGGAAGGCCTTTGGTCGTTTATATCTCAAAATAAATGTCTGAATTTGCAAATCTTGAGAAGTGATACAAGAGCTCCTTTCGGGTTTAGCTCCTCATACCGAAGAGATAAATCTGCTGTTCGCTGAAGATAAAACTGACTAAACTTCACGCTTTTCAATTCACGAAGGCTAATTTCAAGACTTCTTTATTTTAATAGAAACCGTAGACTCGTTGAAAACGTTTGAAACTGAATCGCTCCAGAGCATCGTCAATATCCGCTCTTAACCTGTTAAGGATGCCATCCATCACTCAAGCTTCGAACGGAAGAAGGTGTAAGTAAATAAGTAAGTAAGTAAGTAAGTAATTGGGGATGTTATCTGGCGTCGTCGTGACTGCCTGGTGGGTCATTGACTGCGGAAGGAGGAAGAGCCCAGCCTTCACGGAGGGCTCCTTGGAGCAGACACAACATCGTAGGAGCCCGGATGCGAATGAGACTATAGTGATTGAATTATTGCGTCTAGAATTGGCTAAACGATTGATAGGTCTAGTTCGCTCTGGCGTGCAACTAAAACATATGGGAAACTTTCTTTCGAACTTAATGCAGATGAATTCAGTGTCGGGAGAGTAGAATTTCAGTTGTTCGTCAGTGTTCAGTCTACTCAGGGCGCGTGCTAAAATCTACGGTCTAATAGCGTTTTGGTACACCAACGAAAAATAAAATAAATACGCTGTTTTATGAGAAATAATTGTTTTTTTTTTTTACATTTTTATTCTAATAAATAAATCATAAATATCTTATCCTAAAATTCCTGTATCTTTTAATACGAAACGCCTTTTTCAGATCTTCTTAGGCTTTAACATAGGGCTTTCCTACCCCCCCCCCAACAAGAACAACAACAAACAACAGCAGCAAAGTAGTTTGTAAGCTTACTCCCCAAGTATGTGTTATATAAGTGTCACAAACACACAAACACTTTCATGTATTTATTTAGTAACATTATGGGATGGACCAGCTAGCCCAGGGACCTCCTTCACCCTGACTATGACCTTATACGGAAGGCTAACTACCAATGACATAATTCAGGTCAGAGGTCAGCAGAGACACGATGTCGCTCATCGGTCTGTGCCTTAATTAATCTTTTCGATTGATTGATTTATGGTTAATGAAACTGGCGTTGCCTCTTATCTGTTGTCCGACCAGGGTCACGAATGACGAGCTGCTACTTTTGATGCCAGCGCTTGAGAGAGAGAGAGAGAGAGAGAGAGAGAGAGAGAGAGAGAGAGAGAGGGGACAACAGTGCGTTATGCAAAGCGTTTACCGAACACCACGTTGCTCTCAGATCCTCCAGTGGGTGAAAGGAGATGATAATCATTCCGTGACGGACGCAGAAGAACGGAAAAACTACGATCACTCATCGAAGAATGACGTAAGACGATATTCCGCTAATGACTTGCAAACCGTTTCTTGGCAGACGGACGCCATTTCACTTTCGTTTATTAGATCGCCGCATCGGACCTTGACTCGTTTCGAGAGAGAGAAAATGAATAGCGAGAGTGCATAAACGCATTGTTTGACGAATGCCGGTTGTCTCGATGCGCTCATTCAGTCTCCTCCTCCTCCTCCTCCTCCTCCTCCTCCTCCTCTTCGTCTTCTCTGTTTAGACGTTAATTTAGTCCTCTATGTCTACTGGGTCCCTTGGTGTTTTCTTGAACAGATCCGATGACCCGTAAAAGTGATAACTTTTTTCTACTTTATGTAATTCATTAAATTTATAAAGATTTACTTATGGAAACATATCCTGCTGTTAAGTAGAAATGACTATATTTATTCTTATTTTTCACTTCTGTTTCTCCTTTCGTTAAATGTTAATAAAATCATACGGATATTTACGCGAAGGAAAAATTCGGAACAGCTTTTATCATTTTACACTTAAAAAAATAAATAAACTAAAATGAAAATAATGATAAAATAAACATAAGGAAGGGTGGAAACCTCCTGAAGGCGAGGCCCTGGAATTCAGTCTGTCTGCATAGCGCGAAATTTTAAAGCTACCCACTCAATGGCTTAATGTAAGACTGCAATAATTTTTTGTATTGTTTTAGGTGGTTTTCGGAACAGTGGTTTTTCCAAGGTATTGGGTTTTCCTGAGAAAGGATCACTCGCGATTTGCCGAAGTTATTCCAAATAAAAGAAAGTCCCTCCTAAACTTGGGTGTTATTCATAAGTTTGGCTCTTTGCTGAGCAGAGGAAAGACAAAGATTGTCTCTGTTAACCTGTCGTGTTTGATAATCACTTTATTTTGTCTTAACCCCATGGATAATTCTTCCCTGTCGCTACTACAACTAAAACCACTAAAATGACGACGAAATTACTTATATTCTGGCAATGATAATAGATTTTTTTTTTTCTGCCGCTAGCAACGCCATTGGTACTACCACGACTATTGTAGTACTATCGTAGAGGCGCGTAGGGGGGATAGTGCCGTCAGTGCACCTCACGGGGTGCACTGTAAGCATTACTGTTTTTTTTTTTTTTTCTTTTTTGCAGTGTCCCTTCGGCCCCTAGCTGCACCCCTTTCAATCCGTTTAATGTACCTGCATTCAAATTTGTCTTCTGGTTGCTATCCACCCTCTGCTAACAATTAGCTCCTCAGTGGCGTGGGTGGCTTAGTGTTTGCTTCTCACCTCGGTGGTCGCGGGTTCGATTCTCGGCCATTCCATTGAGGAGTGAGAGATGTGTATTTCTGGCGATAGAAGTTCACTCTCGACGTGGTTCGGAAGTCACGTAAAGCCGTTGGTCCCGTTGCTGAATAACCACTAGGTTCCATGCAACGTAAAAACACCATACAAACAAACAAACAAACTCTGCTAACAATTATTTCATAGTGAAACTGCGAGGCTTGCCTCCTGTTACACCTTTCAAACCTACGTACTCTCAATTTCCTTTCCTCGTAGGTCCCAGTGCTTGGCCTTTGTCTGAAACCCCTTATATTCCATTCTATATTCCACAATTATTGTGGTATTATTGCTAAGTAGCTACAGAAGGAAAATGACTTCTTTTTTTGCTGGGTTGATAATGCGAACTGAATTGCTCCATTCCTTTGGTGAGAAAATTCCGACCTCAATGAATTGTAGGTCTGTATTTACATTTATAAATCTCATATAACTAATAGTAGATTCACATCTACCGTGCATTTGATGTCTAGGCCAGTCCCTTACGACGCTCCTGATTGGCTGTTGATAAGCCAATATATTCCTTATATTGATAAGATGTATCCCTCAGGAGAGGTGGAAAATAGATCCTACCCATGTGAACTCTCGAGAGAGACTGAGAGTTTCCTGCCCTGTGATTGGCTTATCAACAGCCAATCAGGGGCGTCGAAAGGGACTGGCTTAGACATCAAATGCTCGGTTGATGTGAATCTACTACAGCAAATCGGACACATAAAAGCCCAGTCTTCGGAAACGGGAACTAAATCCAGCAATGCAAAGGATAATGCAGTCGAAAATCACCCATTAAGACAGACTCTCTCTCTCTCTCTCTCTTTTCGACTCCCCCGGTTCTCTCCAGGTCACCCGTTTGGCCTGACCCGCCTACACTTTCACCCCATCATCGGGGTCACGCCTGTGAATACCATCACCCACCCCTAGCACGGTGTGTGCCCCTCCCTTACTGCTCCTTCCAGCAGGAGGGACCCTTCTCTTCTGGTCGTAATTTCCTTTCCATCCACCACCCACGCATTCCAAAAAGATCTCTCTCTCTCTCTCTCTCTCTCTCTCTCTCTCTCTCTCTCTCTCTCTGGATTCCTCACGAGATCGAGAGTGTTTCCTAAGGAAAGGGATTTCTTGGCGAAATCGTGTAAATGAATCCGACCGCGGAATCAGAACATACACTCTCGTGATAAACTTTCGGCACAGTTAAAAAAAAACAGTGAAAGGGTATGGATGTAGTATGTAATTTTGCGTTTGGGTTTTGTGCAAAAATAAGCAGATGTATTTTAAGTAATGTATGGGAAATTCGTTGCCGAATGTATCTGTATGGTAATATATATATATATATATATATATATATAATATATATGTATATTATATATATATATATAAGTATATATATATATATATTATATATATATAAGTATATACACACACACACACACACACACACACACACACATATATATATATATATATATATATATATATATATATATAATATATATATATATATATATATATATACTATAAAATCACAAAAGTAAGCACGTGATTTTGTTTACCAGCAAAAGCCACAGGGAAAATTTTATAAAAGAAAAGACAGAGTGCCAAGTACTTTCGTGTATTTAACACATCTTCGGGGCACAAAGTAATGCAAAACGTAAAAACTATTGAGCAAGAAAGCTCTCACAAAAGCAAAGTGGAAAAGAATTATATATGTATGTACAATAAGGCCATTACAAACAGAAACAGCATTCGTCCAGATTACCCAACCGCTTAACACCCCAACAAGTCAAAAGAAAAAGAGTAATTGCCCAATGACCCAATTACTTACAGAAGAGAAAAACACAGACTATGTCAACCAGTTTTATAAAACAACTGAATTCACAATTATGAATAGTAACAATAATAACGGCACTAACAACATACCTAAAACACCAATAAACCAAAATAACTGAATGGACAGTACTATCAATATGAAATACATGAAAAAAAATTTTTTTTACTAGTACTAGAACTGAAAGGATAATGTTAAAACTCATAAGAAATACATAAGAAGGAACTTGACAAGTACACCAAATTAAAGAATAATGTTAAAACTCTTCACTATTTTTTCTATGATAAGATTGTCTAATTTGTACAAACCAGGGCTCAAATTTAAAAGTTTTCCAGAATATGTCTTTATAAAAGCAGATTCAATTATATTCCTACTAATATAATCGTTACAAAATAAAATCTCTTTTTGCCTCTGTCCAATCAATCGCATGGTTAAGATTACTAAGGTGAATAAAAAGGGCACTAGAAGTCTGTCCTGTTCTAACTGAATATTTATGTTGATTTAATCTTGTAGACAATCTTTCCCAGTGTGGCCGACATATTGCTTATCACACCCCTGACAAGGAATTGTATAAAGGCAGCAGGTAGATGAAAATGGGGAGTTCTTTATCAGTATATTACAAACCGTATTTGGGCTTTTAAAAACTAATTTTACATTAAAAAATCGAAATACCTTAGGCAAATCATAAAAATTCTTGTGGTATATATATATATATATATATATATATATATATATATATATATATATATTTATAAAGTTGAACTTACTTTTACAGACTTTTGAACTTTTACATTTTTATGATGGTTACGTGTGTCTGTGTGTGTGCGTGGACGCGCGCTTGTTATTAAAAGGCGGATTCATTATTATCAAAGAACTTTAAAATCAGAAAGTTTTGTTGTGATTGATGATTTTAATTACACTGCATATTTATCACATTAAGGTTGGAGGTACACTTTTCCTTGCCCAACTCTCTGAAAAATGACTTTGAATTTTTTTTAATGCATTATCTAAACAAATTTTGAGGATTGCGATTATTAATTAATTTCGATCACCCAGTCCAAGGTGTGAGGCAGTCAGACTAGACAAGGGGGTTTCATTCGAACTGGCGTATTCGGGCCAACAAGCGATCAGCACTGTAAGTTTGCCATCCTGCTGGGAATGAGAGTAACGAACGATTTTTCACTCTAATTTTACATAGTTCAAGTCCAAAATATCTTAACTGGGAATCCATAAAAATCTACGGTTTCAAATAGCCAATGTTCGGTGCCCAATAGTACTAACTTCTTCCGGTGCTCGGTAGCTAAATGCAGATACAAACACACGCCGCACACAGACACACATACTCTCTCTCTCTCTCTCTCTCTCTCTCTCTCTCTATACATATATATATATATATATATATATATATATATATATATATATATATGTGTGTGTGTGTGTGTATATGTATATGTATATATGTATTTATGTTTGTATAAACAACGGTGTCGACACAAACAGTTACATGATATCATATCTGAAGAGTTGAGCTACTGAACAATATTGGCCCTCAGATCGAAAAACTTTGCATAAATATATAATAATTATGTACATATATATATGTATGTATGTGTGTGTGTGTGTGTCTTAAGTGGCATCGCTGCAGGTACATACCTTTCGTCATAATGTAAATAAAGGGCAACAAGGTTTTGGATCTGAAAGATCATATCTTTCAGGAGTTCAACTCTTCATCTCTGATATTTGGAAGGGGCCGTTTTCTTTATAATTGTTATTCTCCCTTGATTCCATAGTCCACTGCTCCTGTCAGACACAGAGGAGGTCTATCTTTACCAATGAGGCGGGGGGGGGGGGGGGGGGTTGGATGGGGGAAGTCAGCTGAAACTATTGCTTAGCTTTTGTCATCTTGTCTTTACAATAGTAGAAGCTGATGGGCGAATTCATATCTGTTTGTTTTATGTTGATGAATATATATATATATATATATATATATATATATATATATATATATATATATATGTGTGTGTGTGTGTGTGTGTGTGTGTGTGTGTATGTATGTATGTATGTATGTATGCGAGTATATATATATTTTTGCGTGTATGCGAGCTTCCGCGTGTGTTTTTCAAGTCTACTGGTCACGTTCAACAGAGCTATGCAATCAAAGCGGATTCTGCATAGGAGGTCAACGGGAGAAATACCAGAAAAACCATGACTTAACCGTTTCTTTCTGAAGGGGGAAGCTCTGGGATTGGTGAACAAGGAAAACTTAATGTGCTTTCACTCATTAGGCAATGTCTGAAGATGCAAGACTCATCTTTTTCCCCTTCAAGACCATGCGCTGTTGGTACCTTTTCTATTGCCCAGAGTCTGAACAGAGACAGCCAGAGCTGATGATTCGATGTTTATGGATGAATGAGTTTCAGGAAAATGATAGCTATGTGATTACGGTATTCTCTAATGTGTTAATTTTTCGTTTTTTTTATATAATCTTATATGCTTACTATGTTATTTGTGCCTGATGTTGGATTTTTCTTTGTAGGCCATGTATACTTGCAAGGCCTGCAGAGATTACCGTTTATTTTGTATATTTTGTATTATGTCTCGTCTTTGACAAATTTGTACTAATAGTTGTATATTTTTTCAATCAAATAACTAACTAAATAACTAGCCAGTGTGGTATAAGAGCGACCATGCTCCTGTAGTGCGTACCCATGCCAATGCTTAATGATTCTGTATTGTAATTATTATTACCAGCAAATTTGGGGGGGGACCGTTTTGGGGGTTAGGATGAAACTTCATTATAAACCATCTTAGGGTTCCCCACTATAACCCTGCCAAGTTTCATGCCCATCGGACCAGCCGTTTGGCCGTGATTGACTGACAGACGGACGGACAGACAAAACGCCCATCATAGTAAGAATGTGACAACTCTGAGATTTTTAATTTTTTTTCCGCACCGCCTGGTTAAAAGAATATTCATTTAACATCTGTCCGTCGAGCTATTTACGTCATCTAAACAGAGAGTATTAGTTGTATACATGCTTCAGATCTGCAGCATGTCACCATCCACACTCTTGAGTTATTATTATTATTTTTTTGCTACTTTAGTAAGCGGTCTACCTGCGTGTTTCTGCACAATTTCGCCGTGTTTATTGTTAGCCCGTCGGGGGTCAAATGTCCCTAAAGTAGCACCAAGCATTGTTGTTTGAGATTAAGCTGGCCTTATGCCAGCCTCGGGGATCAAATGTGGTAAAATGCACTTAGGGACATTTGACCCCCGACGGGCTATAGTAGATTCACATCAGCCGTGCATTTGATGTCTAGGCCATCCCTTACGACGCTCCTGATTGGCTGTTGATACGCCAATGACAGGGCTGCAAACTCTCAGTCTCTCTAGAGAGTTCACATGGGTTGGATCTATGTTCCAACTCTCCTGTGGGATACGTCTTTCAGGAGAGGTGGAACATACATCCTGCCTATGTGAACTCTCTCGAGAGATAGTACTAAACACGGCGAAACAGTGTGAAACACGCAGGTAGACTGCCTACTAAAGTAACACCCTTTTTTTTAATTCGTCTACTGTACAAATGGAGGAAACCTTGTTATTCTCAATGCTCTCCTTAGCACTTTTTCTTATAAGGCTATTTATTCTTTGGACGATTACCTTTGTAAGCTGATGGTCTTTTAGTATCGTTCAATACGAATATTTATGTTTTAAAACAGCAGTGATTAACTAAAGTACGTATAGTGCACAAAAATAATATCATATAAGCATTATATTTTTCTGCGCTTTATTTTACTAACATCTTTATGGCTATTATAAAAGCGTTGTAAACTCTTCATGATCCTTATCAATACTAGATGAGATCGTTAACAGCTTCTTAGTCGTAAATGGACTTAGAATGCTGACTATTGGTTCAAAACAACACAAGCTTTTAGAGTGAGGACAAACAGAATTAGAAAGCATGTAGTACTACACCACAAAACGCATTCGTTCAGTCAGGGTGACATGTTTTTCTTTTTTTATAATCTTATATATGGGCCTATGTTATTTGTGCTTGACTTTTATTTTTCTTGATGTTGTATTATTCTTTGTAGGCCATGTATACTTGCAAGAACAAAAGAGATTACTGTCTACTTTGTGTATTTAGTATTACGTCTCTTTGTGGACAAATTTGTACTAATAATTGTATATTTTTTGTCGATAAAATTACTAACTAACTAACTAGCTTTCACTGCGGCAAACTCTCCTAGCCACAAGTGCTTTTGAAGCAGCCCTTTCATTTTCTTTGATAGGGACAAGCCAACCAAAAGCTATGCACAGGAATTAAAAGTGAAATGCTGAATGATATCAGAATAATTACTCGTCGTTTTTCAAAAAATAAAATGAGGTAAAAAAATAAATTTAGCGAGTAGTTTGAGGAACATTATCTCGTGTCACTTTTATCGATAAGTAACCTTTGATGTCAGTAATAGTTGGTGTTTTTTTAATAAAAAGAGACAATGAAAACAATCCTTTTCCAAACTCGTACAGAAAATATCGATCTGATACAGCTGTGAGAAGTTTATTTAAAGACCTGTAACTAAAAAAAAAAAAAAGTGAATCAAAGTTATAGACAATGGTTTCGAAGGCCTCTAACCCTTTTTTTCAATCTAGAACTTTTTGGCTATGGTAATAAGATGAATACTGTCGTTGGAGGTAAAAATTCTTAAAATTTTTCTACTCAACCAAATAACATAGTCGTAAGAAAGAACTGCGTTAATATAGCCACGTTAAGTCAGGGAAATCTTGAGAGACATCGTCACAATCAGCCTGAAACAATTGATGACAAAACGCAAAATACTTCTGTTCTAATAACTTTGGAGCAGCCTAACACTTACACACACGCACAAAACAAAAACAAGGCGTAAGCCGACCTCCAGCTTACTTAGGGTGCGTGCAAAAAATCTACGGTCAAATAGAGCATTGTTTCACCAACGGAAATTAAAATAGATACACTATATATTTTATCAGAAATAATTTGTCCTGTACTGTTTAACATGCACGTTATTTTTTTTTTATTTCAATTCTAATAAATAAATCGTAAGTGTCCTCTCCTAAAATGCCTGTATCTGTAACTCAACGCGAAACATCTTTTTCAGACCTTTTTAAACTTTCCTGCCTCCCAACAAGAACAACAACAAAACCAAAGTAGTTTGTAGGCTTACTTCCCGAGTAAGCGATAATACGTCAGAGTAAACACACACACATATATACATACAATAAAGGTATCTTCGTGGCTTATACCTTTATGTATGGATTTATCACGTTCCAAACTTTCATGATTCAGTTATACATACATAATATATATACATATATACGTGTGTATATATATATATATATATATACGTGTGTATATATATATATATATATATATATATATATATATATATATGTGTGTGTGTGTGTGTGTGTGTGTGTGTGATATATATATACATATACTATACATATACATATATATATATATATATATATATATATATATATATAAAGGTATAATCCGTTGCTTATCTTTCCTTCGTAGCCTATACCTTTATTTATGCATTTATCACGTTCCAAACTTTCGTGATTCATTTACGCGCGCTCGCGCACACACACACACACACACACACACACACACACACATATATATATATATATATATATATATATATATATATATATATATATATATCTGAAGACACACTGCATAAGACGCACCCAAAACCTCCCCTGGGGAATTGGCTCACAAAAGAACACTGATGCTTCTTCTGCGTTATGCAAACACTATCTACAAGTTCCACTGTTGCCAATTGCTATGCGATCACCCTCCCAACTCGGAACAGGACTTATACACAAAACTGTGGAAATCAGAAAATTTCGCTTATCATTTTCTAATATATATACGTACATAAATATTAGAGCAATATTGTATCATTATTGCACTATGACAGCTAAAATGTATGGAAACAGTTTGTAAAGGTATCAGCCTATGTGGAAAGCTCCGTTAAAATGGCAACGATGTCTACAACCCGTATCAACAAGAGACTCCAACAACACAGTTGAGAAAAGCAGATGAACATCATAGTAGGTGAAAATATTCACGCAAACGCCACGATGAGAATATGGTACGCTGTCAGTATTGATCAGACATGTTTAGACTGATTAAACAGACGCGAAATAATCAATAGGTTTCGATCAGGTATAAGAAGCCAAAAAATGATGTATCGCCCAACCTTGGGTATTTAAGTAGCGCGTAAAATGTTTCTTGTCAAAATCCTTTGAAAACAGAAAGATCCTCTCCTGTAGCTAAAGTTTTATCGCCCCCCTCCCCCCGTTTTTTTTACATTAATTCTAATCGTATTTCGATGCAGGAAAATCTGAGTGCACTCGTCAATTATTTCCTGTAAATGAATATCTATATATCATACGCAGTTCAGGATGCTGAAGTAGTAACAAGCCGGATTTCACTAACGATAAGCACAAAGCAGTTCTTTTGATGCACTCAGTGACAGTTTTTCTCTCTCTCTCTCTGTATATATATATATATATATATATATATATATATATATATATATATATATATATACATACACACACACACACACACACACACACATATATATATATATATATATATATATATATATATATATGTGTGTGTGTGTGTGTGTGTGTGTGTGTATACATATATTATATTTATAATATGTATGTATTATATATATATACTTATGAAAATAGAAATAATGATAAAAAATAATATAACTAAAAAATAAGAATAAAATAGAAATATTATCAGGGCCCCCCCTTATTTCTACGATTCTTAAGGACAAAGTTTGCGTAAAAGAAATCCCTTGAAAGTGTTCTTATTTTGTTAGTACATATATGCAGAATATATATAATAATAATATATATATATATATATATATATATATATATATATATAAACATATATAATATATAAATATAATATATTATATATATATATTATATATATATATATATATATATCGGGCATATGTAAACCAAGTGTTGGACAGCATCTGAGAAAAACAGTCTTAGGCCTAAAAGGGAGAAATGTTTCGGTACATGTTATGTACGAATCTGATACCCTTCTCTCCTACAATCGGCCTATCTGAACGAAGAGCATATGTACTGGGGGAGCGAGAGAGGACTTTTATTCCGTAAACCACATTACAACTCCCGGTCCTGAAAGTTTTAATGATACATTCGACTTTCCGTGATGTGAAAGATATTAGTTTCACAAAGAAGTCTCAGATAAGATGAGGAAAAGCAGACCAAAGGAAGGAAAATGATTCCTTTATGCTCTTTTTTTTTTTCAAAGCAGAGTAGAGAAACTGAAACCACCAAAGGCGAAAATGCTCGGAAAATCTATATCCAGCATCATATATGATAAGACTACCACTTTTTAAGTCATATCGAAAAGAACAGTTGATAAAAACAAAACTGAATCAAATATAAATCTAGAAGCCTCCCAAAAATCAGGTTGACAGACGAGACAGAAAACCTATACTGTACTGTGCTTCACATATCAGGAAGAATGATTGACGAAATCGATCTCGAAAACATTTTTGCAATCTGGTTAAGGGGCTAAGTAAGTATTATAACGATGCACGTCGTTTCTTTATTAATATTAATATTATATAAATGAAACTCAAAATGGAACATGCAAAGCATAACCCCATAGGGCGAGTAAATTGACAAGACCACGTACCTTAGCCTTGAGCACCTTGCGCTGGCGTCTGCAAAAACCCTCGATTCCGCTCGTCTGAGTAGGCACTTCAGCACGGCATTCGATTACAATTTGCTAATGTTAGCGACCTGGCGCGTTCCTTGCAAGTTTTCCTTTATCAAAGCGAGTTTGAGAAGGGGGGAAATGCAACGTCAATAAAAGGGAGAAGGTTCTTGAATCTTGACAACGCGAGAAAACAGTGCTGTTAGACCGACTGGTCCACTGGGAGACAAAAATGTCAGGGTTTGTTAGAGGGAAAAGGAAATCCGATATCAAAAGTTGAGATATAACATGAGAAAATGAGAGACAAGAGAGGCAGAAGGCAGAGAGTGAAGAAAATGAGCGAAGCAATGACGCTTATCGAGGTAATTGTGAGAAGAATGCTTAGTAACTTGTTATATTTAAAAAACTATTAAACATAGACTAAACAATGGCTGGCATAAGGGAAATACTATGTTCGTGTGATCTTTTCATGGGCAGCAATTTAGTTCAAATTTATGCGAATTATTTGATTTACGAGAGGTGAGTTACGCGTAACAAATATAATTCTTTCAAAGATACAATGTAACGAAAACTAATTCTTGAAAGGTGAAAATTAAAGTGAGGGTTTTTAGTATCAGCTTATACTTCCGCAATGCATTACTAGTCAAAACAGCTATGGATTCCGCGAGAAAATAACTATGTTATATGAAGGAAGTTATTGAATGCAGTATATGAAAGCCACCAAGGTACACAATGGATAACAAGTTATTTGGCGAAGGTATATACATCCACGGTCTACTCTGGGAGAAAAACTGCTAGCGCACTAGACCACGACTAGACCCACTCCACTCCGTCGCGTCTACACAAGCCAGCAGTGTTTGGCTGTCCTTCCTTCCTTCCACTCCTTACGTACCGAGCTGCCTCTCTCTCTCTCTCTCTCTCTCTATCCACTCCCACATCTACCCCGAGGCTGGTAGGGAATGCCCAAAGCTTATCCCTTTACCCTCTCTCTCTCTCTCCCTCCCGCCCTGAACCACATCCACGGCAACACTCTGGGGAGCTGGAACCAGGAGCAGATCATCTTCGTTAGTTCGTTGCTCAGATAATGTTTCTCGCTCCCTCTGTACTGCTCGTTATAGTAGTTTGCTTATTCGGTATGATGCCGAAATGCTCTCGCTTTTACGTGCGTCTTCGTTGCGATATCATTTATGCACCTAATACATAAAAGATATCTTAATTAGCAGTCTATACCATGGTATACGAGAGTGTTGTTGAATAGGAATACCATGATGTACTCGCATGGGATATATATATATATATATATATATATATATATATATATATATATATATATATATATATATATATATATATATATATATATATGACTGGTAAAAATATTCTGTCACAACAGAATTCCATCTAATAAAAGGAGCCCATAAAAATACCAAAATATAGAAAAAAAAGTACTTACGAAAAACTGACGAAAAATCCCCTCCAAAACGTTCCCACAGAATTTTTTCGGAAAGTAAGATTAATTGGCCACGACAAAAAGAGTATTGAACTATTAGAGAAATTTAAAGTAATTAATCCTAAATTACCCTACTTTTATGGCCTTCCCAAAACTCACAAAGACAATCTTCCATTCAGACCCATCGTTTCATGTGCCGGGGCTTTCAATTACAAAATTTCTAAATGGTTAGCTGGCCTCCTTTCCCCTTTTTTAGGCACTTTTTCTCCCAGTCACATTAAACATTCGGAAGATTTTTGTCACAAATTCAGAGAAGCACATATACCACTTCACAACATAAAACTTTTAAGCCTTGACGTAGATTCCCTGTTCGCTAAAGTACCTGTGCAGGACGTTCTTCAGTTTTTAAGGGTAAAATTATCCCCCTATTCAGATAATTTCCCATTGGCGCTTGACAAAATAATAAAGCTAGTTGAATTATGTGCATCTAATAACGTATTTTCATTCGGGGAATCATTCTACAAGCAAAAATTCGGGTGTAGTATGGGTAGTCCTTTAAGTCCTGTTCTAGCCAATCTGTACATGGAATACTTTGAAACTACAGTAATAAATACAATAAAACCCAAAACATGCTGTGGATGAGATATGTGGATGATATCCTAACATTTTGGGATAATAGGTGGGGCAATTTTAATGAATTCCTCTCGAAATTAAACGCATTGTTGCCCAGCATCAAATTTAAAGTTGAATGGGAAACAGACAACAAAATTCCTTTTCTTGATGTTTTAATAATCAGAGATACGACAGAATACAAATTTACCATATACAGAAAACCAACGTTCTCACTTTCATACATTCACTACTTTAGCTATCACGACATTACTATCAAGATAGGTGTAGCTAGCAACCTGTTCTTAAGAGCCTTACGAATTTGTTCCCCAGAATTCCTGGAAAAAGAATTTGAACTAATTCGCAAGCAACTTTCGTCTTTAAAGTATCCTGACCATATAATTGAGAAAGCAATTCACAAAGCAAACGTAATTTTCTACCGACCCCCTAAATACAAGATCAGAGATACACCCAACAATAAAATAATAATTCCCCACCTGGACACGATTAAGAGAGTAACCCACCCCCTCGGAAAATCTAACCCTATTCTATTTACTTACCCAAACACCTTAGCCAAATCCCTGATTAACGTCCAACAAAAGACATCTCCCAAGGACTCTGGGGTATACGAAATCCCATGCCAGGACTGTGACCAATCTTACATCGGATTTACAGGTAAATCACTTCCCCAGAGATTAATACAACACAAACGGTCAGTTAGGTATGGACAACAGAACTCGGCTATTTTCAACCATATTAATGAACATAACCATAGAATAAACTGGAATTTGTCACGTGTAATTTATAGCAGCAACTGCCGGTACAAGAGTCAAATGATGGAATCGGCCTTAATAAAAGAGAGGCAGGTAATGAAAATCTCAAAAGGAGCATGGATTTCAGATACGATCGACAAAGTTTTCATTCAACCAACACTTAAGAAGATTAAAGGAAGATTATCAGCGGGGGTGACCTAAAACTTTTCTCATTCATCTACCTGAAGAGGGAGACAGCAGTCTCTGAAATCTAGTACTTTTCTCTCTATATTTTGGTGTTTTTATGGGCTCCTTTTATTAGATGGAATTCTGTTGTTACAGAACATTTTTACCAGTCACACACACACACACACACACACACACACACACATATATATATATATATATATATATATATAATATATATATATATATATGTGTCTGTGTGTGTGTATCTGTGTGTTCAAATATTAAAAATAAGTAACCCATTCCTATGGAATTCACTTTGATACAAGTCTATGCTGAGCTGATTTCGACTCCGCTGTGCAAATTCCTGTCAAATTTAGGTTCTCTTAGAATCGACGTCAGCCCATCGCTACCACCATAGTTGAGTAACGAGCGTGCAACACTACACTTGTCAATGCGCATGCATGAGTGGTTTGTCGTCTGTACTTATTGTAACATCATGAAAAATACAGCTAACGTGTGATTACACTTCACTTTCATGGCGTCTTTTAGTAAAATTAGTTTAGACCACTTAAAGAGTAAGAGAATACGGCCTAAGAACAGACTGATTTTAAATCAACCCGTTAGTAGTTATTCTTGCCATTTTTACTAATTTTCTCAATAGGCCTGGATTTAAGCTTGTGTCTAAGCCACTCCCTTACGACGCTCCTGATTGGCTGTTGATAAGCCAGGCAGTGACAGGGCTGGAAATTCTCAGTCTCTCGAGAGTTCACATGGGTAGGATCTATGTTCCACTTCTCCAGAGGGATACGTCTTTCAGAAGAGGTGGAACATACATCCTTCCTATGTGAAATCTCGAGAGAGACTGAGAGTTTCCAGCTCTGTGATTGGCTTATCAATAGCCAATCAGGAGTGTCTTAAGAGCGTCTCATTACTGAGAATTACTGCCCTGTCATAAGTAATTTTTGAATATCGAAACATAGCTGTTCAATCATTGAAATATTTATTTCTAATTACTTGTGCCATTAAAACAATAATGAGGGTTTTGCATGTAGCTATAATACTACGATGATATTACAATTATTGTTCAATTGCAGTATACAACACTGCATACACTTCAATTGGTCTCTTAAGACACACCTACTTAATACCTATTCTAATTATATATTCACAGCAACTGCTAATTCAAAGCAGTAAGCAGTATTTCAGAGACAAACCACAGAAAAATAAGTGTGACTTTGTGGAGGCCCCAAAATGTGGAGACCCATGGGGAAGTGCCCACTGTGCCCGTTTATAGATGAATCCAGTTCCCCATCGGACGAGTGGTTTTCGCACTCGGCTACCCGTCCGGTGGTCTGAAGTTCGAATCTCGGCTCAGCCAACGCGGAACCAGAGGAATTTATTTCTGGTGATAGAAATTCATTTCTCGATATAACGTGGTTCGGATCCCACAATAAGCTATAGGTCCCGTTGCTAGGTGACCAATTGGTTCCTAGCCACGCAAAAATATCTAATCCTTTGGGCCAGCCCTAGGAGAGCTGTCACTCAGCTCAGTGGTCTGGTAAAACTAAGATATGCTATAGGTGAATCCGTGCTTGGTATTCAGCTTTTGCCAGTATTTTTCAGATTACAGGTACTTTGTTGCATGCTTCATTTGCCGTATTTTGTTTCAAGGGTCTTTCCTATCTTCTTCTCCAGATGCTGCAGCTCCCTGTGTGCTGTGTGGGATACCTCAGTAGGGGTAAAGACGAACCACAGTCCCAAACGATGGCATAAGGTTGTTTATAAAGTCAACGGGGGTTAGTGCCGTCAATGTACCTCATGCGGTGCAATGTAGGCATTACTTTAGGTTCTTTGCATCGTCCCTTCGGCCCCTAGCTGCAACTGCTTTCGTTCCTTTTACAGTACCTCCATTCATATTCGCTTTCTTCTATCTTACTTTCCACCCTCTCCTAACAATTGATTCATAGTGCAACTGCGAGGCTTCCCTCCTGTTACATCTTTCAAATCTTTTACTGTCAATTTCCGTTTCAGCGCTGAATGGCCTTAGTTGCCCCAATGCTTGGCAGTATGCCTAAAATTTATGAAATCAAATCAATAAAAAATAGATATATACTGATCAAATCTTAAATGGGTAACTACAGAAAAATATTTACATTGAAATACATAGATTATTTGTAAAAAGCACAAGATAAATTTTTTGTTAAATTCTAGTAAATTTGATTCAACTTTGATAAAATTCTGCATGTAATGCTGTTAAAATTGGTAAAATATTGTTTATTTTCTCTAATGAAAGATAAGAAAAAAAGAAAAAAGTTCCCAACGGAATTAGAGGCTATAGCAGATTCACATCAAACGTGCATCTGATGTCTAGGCCAGTCCCTTACGACGCTCCTGATTGGCTGTTGAGAAGCCAACTACAGGGCTGGAAACTCTCAGTCTCCCGAGAGAGTACACGCAGGCAGGATGTATATTCCACCTCTCCTGAGGGATACTTTCGAAAGACGTATCCCTCAGGAGAGGTGGAACATACATCCTGCCTATGTGAACTCTCGAGAGAGACTGAGAGTTTCCAGTTCTGTGATTGGCTTACCAACAGCCAATCAGGAGCGTCGTAAGAGACGGGCCTAGATATCGGATGCACGGTTGAAGCGAATTTACTATAGGAATGACTGATGAGCTTGATCTCTGAACTATTTCGGTTACACTGCAGGTTAAAAGAAAAAGGGCATCTATATTCCTCAGTAACGAGGGTTATGTATGCCCTAACCAGTATAAGCTAATGTTACTCGGTGTTGGACGAGTGGTTTTCGCGCTCGGCTGCCAATCCGGTGGCCCAAGTTCGAATCCCGGTTCTGCCAACGCGGAATCAGAGGAATTTATTTCTGGTGATAGAAATTAATTTCTCAATCCCACAATAAGCTGTAGGTCCCGTTGCTAGGTGACCAATTGGTTCCTGGCCACGTAAAAATATCTAATCGTTCGGCCAGCCCTAGGAGAGCTGTTAATCAGCTCAGTGGTTTGGTAAAACTAAGATATACTTAACTTTTACACGCACCAAGACCTGTGGAAAATCAATGACAAAGGTTTATAAAGTCCACCCGACAGGAACTCTCAGAGTTCTGTTGTTAAGAACTACATGGGACGAATAGGCAGATGAGAGCCGAACTTAAAATATTGCATAAGCGAAGACGTCGCCAGAGGGACCTAAGGGAGACGAAATTTTGGAGTTATTTGATTTAAAAGAAAAAAATCCTATTCCCACTAAATACCTATACAGGATTTCGTGCCATCCCTCTGAGAAGCGAATTGCTTTAGTGTCACTTTTTATTGTCAACACACACGGCGTAATAACACAGCAGATTCGACCCAAAGAAATGTGGCATAATCGGATATTGCCTCTGATACAGAAGTGTAAACAGCGCCTTAGCAAAACAGGCGTTCGCTGTTTTGCTGAAGATTCGAAATTTGGAAATGAGCTTCATTAATCCTGAAATTAAATTCAAGTTTTAGGCGCCAAGAAGTGGAAGAAATCGAGTGCTAGAAGCACGAAATGGTATTCCGGCTTAGTAAGTTGCTTAACAGTGCGTACATAATCTAGGTGGCGGCAAGTGTAGCCAAAACCTGTTATTTTTATCAAGGAAAAGAGCTACAGAAACCTTCAGAGGAACGCGAGCAGGAAAAACAGAGTGGGAGGAACTGCCCGCGTGGAAAACCTTGAGGAACACCTTGATTGACACTGGTCAGGGTATATGGTGACAGTCGTTTATAGCTGTCGCCCAGTGACGTTTCCTCAACACGGCGAGTGTCCAGACATGGCTCGATTTCTTTCATTCCGTGTACCCCTCATTCCCATGCAAGTAAACATTCTCTCTCTCTCTCTCTCTCTCTCTCTCTCTCTCTCTCTCTCTCATGTTTGAGGAAAATGGGAGTTATCTAACCTAACTCCGTCGCTTGCCAGAATGACGTTTGAGGAAATGTATGTATCCCATTTTCCTCTCTCCAACATCTCCATTTATTTATCGTTTAAAGCTTTCTTTTACAAAAGATCAAGTACCGTTTCGTAATCATGCATATATCACAGTCAACTATGCCCGATTTATTACGGTTCGTAGCATCATTCGGTCTACTAGTTTCTTTTTTTTTTTCTTTTTCCTCGTCAAAAGGTACCTAACCAACTGTCGGTTTCACACCCATCCTCCTACCTTGGAATCTACGTGGAGAAATGCCGCTCCGGAATCGAACCAAGGCATTGAAAGCATCAACTCCTGTTCCTGAGGAAGTCTGATGACAGTCGGTTTCCAGAAGAAACTCGCAGTGATCAGGGTGTGCGTCATTGTAACATGTTTCTGTGCGGTAGCTTTTTTCGTCCACGGCCCTCGATCAGCCTATAGCAGAATGCCGCAGGGAGAGATCTTGGTCCCGCCATTAAATTATAGTGTCAAGTCTTCCCGACATTGCAAGGACATGTTCACCATCGATAAGACGTACGGACAAGTTGCGTGGGACAGAGGTGAGTCATTTTCCCAATTCTTTTTCTGGTAATTTATATCAGCAGGGTTGTGTGAATCAGCATGAAAAGCATTGTGATCATTCCCGCAATGGTTACGAATCACCCATTATTTCTTTTAAGCCAATGATTAACATTCATTAGTCAATCTCAGTTCGTAGAATTTAACCACGCACGCATATATATACATTTATATATACATACATACACACACACACACACACACATATATATATGTGTGTGTGTGTGTGTGTGTGTGTGTGTGTATGTATGTAAATAAATAAAGGCAAAAGCCACGAAGGAAAGTGAAACAGTGGAGTACCGTTGCAAGCTCTTTCGATTCTCGTCCTTTACTAAGCTTAGTAAAGGACGAGATTCGAAAGGCCTTGCAGCCGTACGCTATTGTTTCACTTCCCTTCGTGGCCTTTATATATTCATTACGTTTCAGATGTCAAATTCGACAAATATATAAGTGGGATCAAAGCAAACATCCTCAAAACTTCAATTTAAAATGGAGTTGCCATTTGCATCAGCAATTGATTAATGTAAAAAATGAATCATACCAAATATAGCTTTCTTTTTTTATTTCATAATCTCAGTCACTGATTAACTCGAAAAAAGCATTAATTCAAGACAGTGCGACCTGGCCAAATTGCATTTAGTTTTTTTTTGTTATTCCCAGAAAATGCTTACTTTCTTCTTTTTTTTAAAGGCCATTAGGTTAAATAGTGCCATCCTAGTTACTTTTACGTGAGCAGGCTAGCTAAAAGTCGTTGCCTTATGGTTGGTCGTCATCTACGTAGAGCTTTGTCTAATATAGTAGATTCACATCAACCATGCATTTGGTGTCTAGGCCAGTCCCTTACGACGCTCCTGATTATCTGTTGATAAGCCAATCACAGGGCTGGAAAATCTCAGTCTCTCTCGAGAGAGTTCACATGGGCAGGATGTGTTCCACTTCTGAGGTATACGTTTGAAAGACGTATCACTCAGGAAATGAGGAACACACATCCTGCCTATGTGAGCTCTCTCGGGAGACTGAGAGTTTCTAGATTCCAGCCCTGTGACTTGCTTATCAACAGCCAATCAGGAGCGTCGTAAGGGACTGGCCTAGATATCAAATGCACGGTTGATGTGAATCTACTATAGACACTTCCTTGGGATGCCAGTTGGCAATAAGACCGGCTTTGCGTACTTTTGCTTCCCGCTAACTGTTTTTGCCGACGGCTGATCGTGGAATGCTAATGGCGACAGCTACGTGTATACGGCTCTGGAGGGTACTATTCTCAAGGGCAACGTGGTATGGGTGTGACTTAGAATGGAATCTGTCTATGAAAAAAAAAAAAAACTACGAAAAGTTACTGCAAAACTGGACAAACGTAACGCTTGATGAAGTATCGGTAAAAAAAAAAAAAAAAAAAAAATCGTTTAAAGAAATCAAATGTGGTGGTCCCTATTCAGACTGCCATCATTACCTTTGGTTTTCTGAGGAACTCGGTACGAAAAATAGCTTTCTAGCTTCGAGTAAATGGATGTAGGTAAATGAGATTGTTTTTATGCCACAACACGACCACAGAAGTTAACTGAAATACAATGAGCGGTTCAAAACCGTGCTAGATCAGTTTTCTCTTTCAATGACAGATAGTTAAAATGCTTTTATGTTTCCTTCAGTCTTAGCTGAGCAAAACTCAATAATGTAACCTTATATTTATGTTTAGAATAAGTTTGTATACGTTGCATTTCTCTGCAGATTTATGTTAGGAATAAGTTTATATACATTGCATTTCTCTGCAGATTTATGTTAGGAATAAGTTTATATACATTGCATTTCTCTGCAGATTAAATTTAGAATAAGTTTATTTAAACTGCCTTTCTCTGCAGGTTTATGTTTAGAATAAGTTTATATACGTTGCATTTATCTGCAGATTTATATTTAGAATAAGTTTATATACATTGCATTTCTCTGCAGATTAAATTTAGAATAAGTTTATTTAAACTGCCTTTCTCTGCAGGTTTATGTTTAGAATAAGTTTATATACGTTGCATTTATCTGCAGATTTATATTTAGAATAAGTTTATATACATTGTATTTCTCTGCAGATTAAATTTAAAATAAGTTTATTTAAACTGCATTTCTCTGCAGGTGATGGATACGACCGCCTTAGCCGGGGATTACCCACATTACTGCCTGACGATTTCAGCAGCACCTCAGAATTGTCTGAAATTCATCCGGGGACACGCCTCCAGATTATGAACGGCGTCATTCCTTACGTGCCGTGCCAGGTAAGACTTGCGAGAAATCAATTCTCTGTCTACACATGAAGGAGGAAGTATGTTATAGGACAAACGTCCTTTCTGAAAGGGGAGAAAAATGTAAACTGTAATATTACGACCAACTTGAGTTTTTAATGACAGGATGCTTCTCCATAGTTCGCCGATATGACTCAGGCATTTCTGCATTCCATATTATACTGAAGGGTTTGCCCCTGTGGGAAATGAACAGTCCTTACGCTGTTTTATGGGATACGGATGAGCTTTGGTATTATCTGTGATTGAAACGGAGAGTAGAATTGACTGATGTACAAGTTCTTGGTAGCGATTAAAGTGAATCTTCTTTATTTTCAGCTTTTTTATGGGGTCGCTGTTTGTTATTAGTCTTCTCCATCTTCTGCGATTAAAAAGAATGATGTGTGAAAACATTATGAAAAAATAATACATATTAGAAGCCGTAGTTTATTGCGACCGGCTTAACTGCATATTATATAGTATTACAGAGTTTGTTGTAATTTCCATAACTTCACAGAAGTATTTTCGAAAGAAGTCTCGGCAACAAATTTATAATTTTCTCACTTCCCATCTCGTGCTTTAGGAAGTACGAAGGATATAAAATTATAAAAAGCGTAGTTATCAGAATGGCCTCTCCATTCCTGAATTGAATATAGAATTTAGCCCAAGGGCCAGGCACTGGGACCTATGAGGTCATTAAGTGCTGTAGTAGAAATTTAGAGTAAAAGGTTTGAAAGGTGTAACAGGAGGAAAACCTCAAAGCGTTGCACGATAAATCAATCGTTAGGAAAGGGTGGAAAGTAACACGGAGGAAAGAGAATGTGAAATGAGGTACAGGTAAATGAACGAAAGGGGCTGGTAAACCTTAAGTAATGCCTACAGTGAACCGCATTAGGTGGACTGACGGCACTAATCCCCCTTACGAGAGAGACAAAATCTCTGATATTCAGTTTTCTCGAGGGAGAAGTTTGTATTAACTCATGCAGTTATTTTACAGATACGTTAATGCAGCAGCGACGATCTCAGGAATATCTTTAATGATTCATGTAGTTATTTTACAGATACGTGAATGCAGCAGCAACGATCTCCGAAGACGTTTCTTTGATAACCCATCGTATTAATTTACAGATACATAAATACAGTAGTAACGATCTCAGAAGAGGTTTTTATTAATAACTCCTCCCATTAATTTACAGATACGTGAATACAGCAGTGACGATCTCAGAAGATGCTGTGTCTCAAGGAAACACTCGGGATCCAGTACCTGGGTCGCGTTCGTAGGGGATTCCTCCATGAGACTGAAAGTACACGAGTTCCTCAGTGTGCTGCCCACTGGACTGAACTACACCTACTTCCTCGGAGACAAGGCGGTAAGGTTTGCCACGTCAGTTCTAAGTTCGTAACGTCTTTCTATTTGCATGCAGTTATTCGTCGTTTTTATGGCTGGACATGTTGGAGAAAACAATCATAGAAACTTTTTTTTTTTAAGAATAATTCCGTCAGATTGGTTTACATAGAAGGAAGCTCAGATGACAGTCAATCTGATTCCTGTCTGTGCAGAGGGGTCGTCTTCTTAGGAGGTTTCTCGTCACCGAAAAGATGCTGGGTGATAGCAGAATGTTTTAGCGTTTATTGAATCATTTCATAACCCATAAAACCAAGGCTGTATACGATAAACAAATAAATGAATTTATATGCTATTTGGTAGGTAGAAGTCAATAAATTACTGAACAAATTAATGAGAATTTCCTCTTGCTACCCTTTTAAACAAAACCCCAAAAGAACACACACACACACACACACATATATATATATATATATATATATATATATATATATATATATATATATATATATATATATATTATATGTGTGTGCTTGTGTCCATAGGCAGACAGATAAATAAAGAGACGTTTAAATTAAGAAAGGGACCATGATACCACGACTTTTATCACGGCAGGTAACGAGAGAATCATTTGTTGAAGCCTTAGTCCTACATAAATACCGACCATCTACGTTCGATGTGATTGGCTGGAATCCTCTGGCGGGGGAGACGGCGCATTCCAGGCGCCTCAATGCAAGTATGCCAAAGAATCCTACAGTGCAAGGAGAAGAAGAAGAAGAGAGAATAGGCGCCGTCGAGTACTCTGACGCGGACATTTCCGAAGACCAGGCGCCCCACGGAACGTACCAATTCCGTTTGAGTCTCGTCTGGGCCCCGGATGGGTCAGAAAGGGCACATTATTACAGAAGGGGAAATAAAGTCAGGAAGATCCTGGAATGGACTGATGCCGAACCTGTTCCAGATATAGTTGTCGTAGGTGCGTGTCCACAGAGGAATATTTCTGTTTCCTTTTTGTAAAAAAAATAATCACAGTTATAGCACATTGATTTGAGTATATATTCATAAGCAGTAATAATTCCTCGTTGGACGAGTGGATTTCGCTCTCGGCTACCAATCCGGTGGTCCGAAGTTCGATTCTCGGCTCGGCCAACGCGGAACCAGAGGAATTTATTTCTGGTGATAGAAATTCACTTCTCGATATAATGTGGTTCGGATCCCACCATAAGCTGCAGGTCCCGTTGCTAGGTAACCGCTTGGTTCCTAGACCCGTCAAAATATCTAATCCTTCAGGCCAAGCCCTAAGAGAGCTGCTAATCAGCTCAGTGGTCTGGTAAAACTATAAGATAGACTTATAATCAGCAATGAAGAAACCTGCACCGTTACAGGTTTAATTTCTGTCGTATTCTTTCTGTTTACTTGATCAGGTTATGGTAAGTGGCCTTTGCTTCTCCGGGAGTATGAAGACGAGCTAGTCCCCTTCACGGAACTCGACCATTTCAGTCGACCACTTGTGGACGTGGTGCGAAAACTCTCCGCCAAAACTCTCGTCCTGCTCTGGTCTCAAAGTAGGTAAGCATTGTATAGTCCTATAGTCCAGGTCATTTAGCAGTTTAGAGGATAAAACTGCATGAAGTGAGAAAAAAAAAAAAAAGTAGTTATTTGTTGTAGGGAACTTCCCCGCGTCAGTTGCAGGTTGTGGAATAAATGTCAAAATACAATCTATCACAACACTTTCACGTACTACTGTCAATTGTGTGTGTCGCTTTAGTCACTAGACTTGACAGAAATATTTTTATTTGGAATGGTTCCTCACAAACTCTAATTAATTTTAAAGCAACTCACATAACAAACACGAGCATATCTTTTAAATATTAAGTCAGTGTACCTCATGCACTAACCGTAAAACACATGGATTTGAATATAAGAAAGAGTAGGTCCTCTTTTATAGAATTCACTTTGCGTGTAATCTATTCCCAAGGTATAGTAAATTCGATGTTAGTGAAGTATATGTGGCTACGTACTTGAAAGCATAAAAATGTCGTACGTAATATTCAGGAAAGGATCTATTACAATTTTTAAATACAGAACCTCAATCGACAAGAATATGAACATCAGAATCGTAATCTTGTCTCTCTTGGTGGCTGAATTGATTAATAATAATAATAATAATAATAATAATAATAATAATAATAATAATAATAATAATAATAACTGAAGGAATGATAACAGCGGCACAAGATCAGGCCCTAAGAACCAGATATGTTCAAAGAACGATAGACGGAAATAACATCTCTCCCATATGTAGGAAGTGCAATACGAAAAATGAAACCATAAACCACATAGCAAGGCGAATGCCCGGCACTTGCACAGAACCAGTACAAAAAGAGGCATGATTCAGTGGCAAAAGCCCTCCGCTGGAGCCTGTGCAAGAAACATCAGCTACCTTGCAGTAATAAGTGGTACGAGCACCAACCTGAGGGAGTGATAGAAAACGATCAGGCAAAGATCCTCTGGGACTATGGTATCAGGACGGATAGGGTGATACGTGCAAACAGACCAGACGTGACGTTGATTGACAAAGTCAAGAAGAAAGTATCACTCATTGATGTTGCAATACCATGGGACACCAGAGTTGAAGAGAAAGAGAGGGAAAATGGATAAGTATCAAGATCTGAAAATAGAAATAAGAAGGATATGGGATATGCCGGGGAAATCGTACCCATAATCATAGGAGCACTAGGCACGATCCCAAGATCCCTGAAAAGGAATCTAGAAAAACTAGACGCTGAAGTAGCTCCAGGACTCATGCAGAAGAGTGTGATCCTAGAAACGGCACACATAGTAAGAAATGTGATGGACTCCTAAGGAGGCAGGATGCAACCCGGAACCCCACACTATAAATACCACCCAGTCGAGTTGGAGGACTGTGATAGAGCAAAAGAAAAATAATTAAATAAAATAATAATAATAATAAAAATAAATCGAATAAAATAAATAATAAATAATAAATCTTCGTAGTAGCCATTATTCCCATGACAAAAGTACTGCAGAAGATGGATGCTGGGTACCAACTCAAGAAAAGAGGCAACAGAATCAACCATCTGATGTTCATGGACATCAAGCTGTATGGTAAGAGCATCAAGGAAATAGATACCCTAATCCAGACTGTAAGGATTGTATCTGGGGACATCAGGATGGAGTTTGGAATAGAAAAATGTGCCTTAGTCAACATACAAAAGGGCAAAGTAGCATGGACTGAAGGGATAAAGCTACCAGATGGGAGCAACATCAAACACATAGATGAGACGGGATACAAATACCTGGGAATAATGGAAGGAGGGGATATAAAACACCAAGAGATGAAGGACACGATCAGGAAAGAATATTTGCAGAGACTCAAGGCGATACTCAAGTCAAAACTCAATGCCGGAAATATGATAAAAGCCATAAACACATGGGCAGTGCCAGTAATCAGATACAGCGCAGGAATAGAGGAATGGACGAAGGCAGAACTCCGCAACATAGACCAGAAGACTAGGAAACATATGACAATACACAAAGTACTACACCCAAGAGCAAATACGGACAGACTATACATAACACGAAAGGAAGGAGGGAGAGGACTATTAAGCATAGAGGACTGCGTCAACATCGAGAACAGAGCACAAGGGCAATATCTGAAAACCAGGGAAGACGAGTGGCTCAAGAGTGCATGGGAAGAAGGACTGCTAAAAGTAGACGAAGACCCAGAAATATACAGAGACAGGAGAATGAGAAACAGAACAGAGGAATGGCACAACAAACCAATGCACGGACAATACATGAGACAGACTAAAGAACTGGCCAGCGATGACACATGGCAATGGTTACAGAGGGGGAGCTCAAGAAGGGAAACTGAAGGAATGATATCAGCGGCACAAGATCAGGCCCTAAGAACCAGATATATCCAAAGAACGATAGATGGAAATAACATCTCTCCCATATGTAGGAAGTGCAATACGAAAAATGAGACCATAAACCACATAGCAAGCGAATGTCCGGCACTTGCACAGAACCAGTACAAAAAAAGGCATGATTCAGTGGCAAAAGCCCTCCACTGGAGCCTGTGCAAGAAACATCAGCTACCTTGCAGTAATAAGTGGTACGAGCACCAACCTGAAGGAGTGATAGAAAACGATCAGGCAAAGATCCTCTGGGACTATGGTATCAGGACGGATAGGGTGATACGTGCAAACAGACCAGACGTGACGTTGATTGACAAAGTCAAGAAGAAAGTATCACTCATTGATGTCGCAATACCATGGGACACAGAGTTGAAGAGAAAGAAAGGGAAAAAATGGATAAGTATCAAGACCTGAAAATAGAAATAAGAAGGATATGGGATATGCCAATGGAAATTGTACCCATAATCATAGGAACACTAGGCACGATCCCAAGATCCCTGAAAAAGAATCTGGAAAAACTAGAGGCTGAGGTAGCTCCAGGACTCATGCAAAAGAGTGTGATCCTAGAAGCGGCGCACATAGTAAGAAGAGTGATGGACTCCTAAGGAGGCAGGATGCAACCCGGAACCCCCCACACTATAAATGCCACCCAGTCGAATTGGAGGACTGTGATAGAGCAAAAAGAAAGAAAAAAAATAATAAATCAAACAAAAACTTCTTTCAGTTTCCATCTGAAGATTGGAAAAGAAACCCACAAAATTACTGTGTATAACTTATAAGTATCTAAATTTTATTTTATCAGCACTAGTACTTTCAGGCCCTATGTGTGGCCCTTTTTCAAGAGATGCGTAGGTCGTCAGCCTTGGTCAACGTGAAAGTACTCGAGTGTTGAGTAAAATAAAATGTAAATACTTATAAGTAAACACGTTATACACAATTTTGTGGGTTTCTTTTTCAATAATAATAATGTTCTAAGGGGTCCACAATAATAAGAATGTTAAAAGTTCGTGTATAATTTATAAACACTTAGCAAAAGCTTTCGAACCGTTCCTTGTGTGTTCATCGTCAGTCCAAATGCTTATAAATTATACACGAACTTTTAACATTCTTATTGTTGTAGACCCCATAGAACATTGTGTAAACTCTCGTGATAGAGAGTTTTTTCCCAAATAATAATAATAATAATAATAATAATAATAATAATAATAATAATGATATAAAATTTTATATAAAAACAAGAAATTTCTAACATCGTCTCAATTACTTGTATATAATCACAGCCGAAATCCCCTTGAAGGCACTAGTTACAAAATAAATTACCAACAAGTTGAAATTTAAAAGCCCATAACATCTGAATATATGTTATAATAACTAAAGACTAGGTAGAGGGGAAACAAAGGACCTACTACATCCTTCAGAACCCGACCAAGAAACGATTAGGCCAAATAAAAGAAATTCTAGACTTAATAAAAAAAAAGCGTCTACTTTATCTTTTCACGCTGAATTTCATTCCACTTCCAGGTACCGCTGGTTCAACTTCGAGTCCAAAAAATACTCTCCAGGGAAAGATGGTCTGAAAGATTACTGGACTACGATCCTGCATGTCAACCAGTTTTCTCACGCCATGCCGCTGATAGACGCATGGCTCTGGACCATATTCAGGTGATGACGAAAGCTTTCTTTTAACGTCCTTGTCTACTGAATAGGCAGCTTTTCCTATATCCCCGCCTCTACAGTGGTCACGTGACCAACTTTTGAAGCTAGAGGAGCCATTTATTTGCAGTGATAAAAATGTATAGTACCTACTGTCAGAGCGACAATGACAAAAATATTTAAATACATATTTTCGGCTTAGAAACTATTTATCTCATTAAAAAAAATCAATAAAATTGATGCCTATAATATGCTTTTAAAATTGAATCAAACTCAATCAAATATTGCCTCAAGACTGTTACATATTTTCTTTGTTTTAAATTGATGAAAAGGAATTGCCCAATATGGTTCCATACCCCCTTTTGTAAAGTCCTGTTTGTTGACAATATAATTTGAATATACTTAGTTTAATACATACTTTAGGCATGAATAGCTAGGAATAGAACATACAAGAAGATCAAAAAGCATTTAAAGGTTTATATAGTTATTTAATTTACAGAATGTACCCATGTAAACATTAACACATTAAATTCCAATATACACAAATATCCGGAGATCAAGTCCCATACCCCAAGCATGTGGTTCTCATAACCCCAAGGGGTATGGATACCCCCTGTTAAGAACCCCTGCCTTAGAACATCTCCAACTAGTACTATCGAAAGCATCTTCTTCTGCTAGACTAATCTCAAATGCTCCCTCAGTTTATTGCCTTCCTTCTGGCCATCAACCCCTGACAAGGCCTGCTACCCTGACTCTTCTATTGTCTTCAGCATTCTTATTTGAATATTTGATTTAACGAATGTCATTTCTGTTTCTGATCCTGTGCAGGGGAGCGGGAGTGTGGCGGTGGGATTCTACGCTTCCCTTCAACTTGGCCAACCTCAGGGAATGCAAAGTTTTGAACGACCTCGGGTTCGACAATAGTAGCATTTACCACGGTAAGGAAACGCCCCTTTTTTATAGTATTTTTTTTTTAATGCTAGAAATAAAACTGTTTTCAAAAACCCAGGTTAGGCTCAGGTTTGAAGTATAAGAAAAATGAAAATTATGCGGTAGGTAGTAAGAAATAACTGATGTACGCTCTTACTGAGCGGAGAGAATTGTATAATTAAGAGACAACAGGTTGGGAGAAACTAATTGATAACAGACATTGAACAGATCGATCTGATGATTGCTGAATTAGACCCTGCGTTTCAGAAGGAAGCACCTGTTGGATAAAGAAAATTTTAATTGTGGTATTTTAGAACTATAAAAAAGGTAACTTGAAATTTCAGAGGTGTAGTCAACAGTTAAAAATACCAGCTAAAAATGTAGTCGACTGAAGCTCGTACTGGTTGGAGGTGGTTGCATTTCATTACGCACTGCGCTCCTGGACAGAGAAGTGTAAACTCAAGTGTTATTTGTAGAACCTGTAAGTGATAAATTACGTTTCACGTTCAAACGTAAGCTATATACAGGTTCGCTGAAAACAACACTGAGTTTGCACAATCTTCTCTGTCCAGGGCGGTAGTGCGGTGATAATGAAATGCAACCACCTCCTATACCAGCATTTTGAGCTTTCAGCGAACCTGTATATACCTTACGTTTCACATTCAAATGCCAGCCCTATGAAAGCTGATAATCAGCTCAGTGGTCTAGTTAATCTATGTGTTAATAATAATAATACACATTCAAAAGAAGAAAGTTCAAAATCAATGAGAAAATTGGAAAAGAAAAGAGAAGAAAAGAACATTATGTGACGCAGAGAGGAAAGCAGAGACTAGTACCATTGAGGTCCATGAACCGATTTTTTTTCTTTAGATTAAAAGCCATGAGAATTTATAAAGTCACTTAGCAACAATGGTAAAGAGGTTCAACCTGTTCCACCTCACCTCCAGATTTTAACGCCACACTTTGAAGAAATGTGCCCCGAATTGGATTTTTGGAACAACTAACACCACGGGAACCTGAATCCTAGTAATCACAGAAAACGGCCCCATTACTACACGGGCAAATCAGAATCAACTTTCATTCTGGTGCAGCTACCAATAAACACATTTGGGGGTGAATTCGGTGCAAATGGACCTCGGGTTGACTTACGCCTTAGGCTTAAATACACAGCAACAGAGGCACCATAATGGAATTAGTTCATCTTACTTTTTCGGTCAAAACTAAACTCCATGATACCAAGGACTTGCTGCCCACGGGACATGTTATTTAATTACATTAGAATTTAAATGTAAGCTCTTAACTGATTACATACTCTTGAGTTAATTGTTTTCAGTTACAGATGAATAAGAAATATGGATTAGTCAATCCTGGCTTTAGGACAGGTTTCAGAATTTGTGACCACAGTCATTTTTTGAGAATTCCTGCTCAGAGAAACGAATAAGGGAGTTAGAGGTCGCTTTTCTTGGTGAGTCATGAGACTATTTTCTTCAAAGAAAATGGAATTACAACCTTAATGTGTGTATGTGTCCTCACAGCACGAGAGAGAGAGAGAGAGAGAGAGAGAGAGAGAGAGAGAGAGAGAGAGAGAGAGAGAGAGAGAGAGAGAGAGAGAGTCTAATGACTAATCTTGTCAACAGGTCGCTGGTGGGCGTGTACTGACATCCATCACTCAGCCTACGAAACTTCCCACATTGAGATACAGATGATGCTGAATTACCTTTGCAATTCGTTTATTGATCCAGGTAAAGGGTATTGCTGCTCAGAATAAGAGATTATGTCCTAATCCCACGTCGCATCCTTTCTCTGACAGCATTGTTGTAATGAGGAGATACACAGTGATTTATTCAGTTTCAGAGAAAATGGGCAAACTTGACCATCCAGACGTCATCCCAAAACTTCAAAAAGTATTTGTGTTTTACTGGGAACCTGTTTAAGTATCATCATTATTATCATAACACCATTTCCTGTTGTTACCATTTATTCCTGTTGTTGTAGTTGTCTCATAAAACATGAAATCAATTTAATATTTTCCGTATGTGTCAGCTCGCTTACTGAGATCTTTGAGCTGACAAACTAATAAAGCTGTTATAAATCAACTCATTTACTCATATTTTACTTATATTTTGTCGTCGATTTTTTTCCAGTTTAGATCAAAATTTGATCAATTGATGATGGAATAGTTACGTTCTGCATTTTCCGTTATGGTTGCCGGTTAACAATTAAGACCTTGCCATAATTATTCATAATGAACACTCATGGAGCAATAAAAAAAAATAGTTACAAGAATTTTATGCATTTTTTAAACTGAAGGAATATGTGCCACATCCGCAAACAAATTTTAGCTTTGTAACAGAAAAAGAAAGTATTACTTTTAAAATTTGATGGTGCTTGTTTCACTGTGGATTCGCTTACTATTTTGTATTGTTATTAAAAATTGAGAGAGACTTCACCGAAAAGTAGAAGATTCGTAATCAAATTAAAAACAAAACAAGAATCACCCTTTCTGTTACTAAAATAAATCTACAAACACTGAAATTGATCATTCTAGACCTGATATGATGGTTACCTGGCGCTGGCATATCAGAGTAGCACAACCGTTAGTCGGAAGGATTAATCTGCTTCGGGGTTTCATATTGATTTGTAAAATTGGAAGTTTCTTTTCTTAAAGAGGAAGCTTAGTCGGATTGTAAGTTATACATTACACGAGATACACTTACCCAATTTGTTACTTGAGGTACGTTATTATTTGAACGTTGTAGCAGTGTATCAAGGACAATTGGATACCTGCTGGAGAACGTTTTAGTGTCATGAACAAGTGCTTCGTCTCCTGTAGCTTCTTCTCGTTCCTGTCCTAGGGTCTGTTACTCGCTTCAGTTACTACTAAAAATCCTGCGAATCCTTGACGCTATAGGGCTTCTCAGTATCTGCAATACCTTTTGGAAAGTGAACAGGAACTGTCTTGCAGTGGCGGCCAACGGCATCAACAGCATTATTACAGGATTTCGGAATGACAGTTTTTAGAAGGTAAACAACTAGACTCACAGTTCCTTAACTGGGTAGATTCTTTAACCTAGGCCTGTAAACTTGACTTGGAAAGCGTAATTGATAATCAAAATAAATTATTAAAGAAAATCATCAGAGCCATTAGCTAAGAAACTACTTAATGTATGATTGCATATTCTATGATTGCATCCTAGAATGCTAGGCCTATGCATTTGGTTCAATTAGCCTAAAAGTTTATACATGGAACTTAGTATTGCATGCTTCCATTCACTGGTAAAAGAGTGATCCTTCCTAACCAATAGGCCTACCTAGTTGTTTTGCTTACATAGTTGCGTAATAGTAGCCTACTGTGGTTTCAAACTTCTAACGCCTTTATTCTTTGCTGAGAATGTAGACAGAAAAGAAAGTGGATTTGAACCTCTATTGAAACGGCTGAACAAGAGGCCATGCTAATCTGGAGTTCAATGTATGGGTATGGTGACATTTTCTAATTTAGGAAGTATAGTAGAAATAGGTATATGTGAATGTAGTAGAAGATGAGGGCATTGTAGTTAAGCTTATTTGTTTAGCACAAAATGTTTGTGAAGATTGTTTGCTTTTAATCTAAAGTTCTGGAAAGTATTATATCTGCTTGCCAAATTAAACCAAAGGTGGTATTTTGAAAAATATCGGATATTGAAACAATAGGGATTTCCAGTTTTCTGGAAATCCATAGTATTTATAGATGATTGGATACCTCCACAACTCAATATGGAGGAGTTATGGAGTTCCATTTGACAACGTCTGTGAGAGAGAGAGAGCTGCTGGTGCTGTTGATTGTTAGAGTTCTGTGTTTTTAGTGTTTTTTTTCAGTCAGTTTTTGGTGAGAGCCTGTGATAGGTAGTAGTGTTGGAGGAGTTTTGTGTTTTATTTGGTGTTGTTAAGTTAGTGTTTTTGCTTATTGTTGTTGTGCCTGTGCTGTTGTGATTTTTTGTGTTGATTGTGCAGTGGTCTTTTGTTGTTATATGTGAGGTTGTGTTCCTTGGCTGGTTGTTGTGTTGTTAGGTTGTGGTTATGATCTTTGGTTGGTTGCTGTGTTGAGTTGTGGTTGTGTTCCTTGATTGTTGTTAGGTTGTAGTCCTTGGTGTTGTGTTGGGTTGTGGTGTCGTGGTTCTGGTTGTTGTTGTTGTTGTTGTTGTTGTTGGTGTCCCAGTGACCTTAACCAGTGGACAGCACAGGATAGCCCGGAGTAACTGGATTTTTTTTTAGGTGTAGGTCAATTGTCCTGCTGTATTTTGTTGTGTAAAGAATAAAGTGTGACTGAGGGTGGGTTTGGCAGCTGGATCGATTAGGTTAATGTGGGGAGGGTTTTGCCACTTGTTTTTTTTTCTAGCTTGTGATCCCGCCACATCTTCAAAAATATCGGATATTGAAACAATAAGGATTTCCAGTTTTCTGGAAATCCATAGAATTTAAAGATGATTGGATACCTCCACAACTCAAAGAAGTACGGATTTCCATCAGGAAGTCCATACGTAACTCATTGAGGATACATTAGAATAAGTACATCAGAGAAAACCATATTTAAACAGATTCAAACCAACCTGACTTCCTTAACCTAACCTAAGGTGCCGGGCCTTGACTGGGGAATCAAGAAACCCAACCTGAAAGAGTGATATAAATCACAGAAATTTATTTTGAGAAACTCATGTGGCTGCCATTTATATGGGAGGTGCGGGTCGAGAGTGGGCACAGATGAAAATTTTATTTTTTTTTTTTTATTTTAAGTACAAAAGGATCATGTTAAAAATAGGTATAGTTTTTTTTGTTTTTTTTGTCGAAAACCTTGTGAAACCTTATGTTTAATGTAATACATACGATCTTGAAGTTGTGGATGTTGACTATATATCCCGTGAAGTGAAGTTAGCAGCATCCACAAGTTTTAGGCAGATCGAATCCAAGCCTACACGGAGCCCGTAGCAATTGCTGTTTGCGTCAGACTCCCTCCCCACCCCACCCCTCCCGCCCACGCCATACACACGCATACAGATACACACATGCACACACGGTGACACACCCCTTAGCTATAGCATGCGCCCTTACCTACGATGTTGTGAAAATTCGTAGTTGACAAATGAATGCCCCAAAATTACTCAAATCTCTGCTGTAAACAGTATTAATAAACTGCTTGCATTTTTTTCCCACACGTACTCAACACTACAAACCGTTTTCTTACGTGGTAGCTGAGTTTAGATTCTATTTTAATAAAATTATTCCGATTTTATTACAATGTATGATTTATTAGGCCAATGAACGCAATGGAATTTTAAATTTATTTTGTGATATATGATCCTAACTTCATGAATAGAGAACAAATCTAATACTATTTTCACATTATATATATATATATATATATATATATATATATATATATATATATATATATATATATATATAGATACTATCATGAAGTTAGGATCATATAATCACAAAATAAATTTAAAATTCCATTGTATTCGTCGGCCTAATACATCATAAATTGTAATCAAATCTGAATAATTTTATTGAAATGGAACCTTAACTCAGTTGTCAGCAGCACAGAAATACCACACAACATAAGTAACCACGTAAGAAAACTGTTTGTAGTGTTGAGTACGTGTGTAAATATCAACAAAAATGCACGCAGTTTATTAATACTGTTTACAGCAGAGCTTTAAGTAATTTGGGGCCATTCATTTGTCTACTAGGAATTTTCACAACATCGTAGGCAAGGGCGCATGCTATAGCGAAGGTGGTGTGCCACCGTGTGTGTGTGTGTGTGTATCTTGGAGGAATAATGATTCCTCCAAGGTGTGTATGCGTATTCTGTGTATGGCGGGGGGAGTTTGACGCGAACAGCAATTGCTACGGGCTCCATGTAGGCTAGGATACGATCTGCCTAAAGCTTGTGGATACTGCTAACTTCAGTTTATTGATACTGTTTACAGCAGAGCTTTTAAGTAATTTGGGGCCATTCATTTGTCGACTAGGAATTTTCGCAACAACATAGGTAAGGGCGCATGCTATAGCTAAAAGTGGTGCGTCTGCCTTAAATATCTCAGATTCCTCACTATCCGACTGCAATTACGTTTTTTTACCCTAATTTTACTTCCGGTGTCTACCTACTTATTGAAATCATCACCCCGAATATTATGCGCCGTGCAAATTCGTCCAGGTTTGTGTTATCCTAATTTGACATTCTGAGTTAACGGTAACCATAACCTTTTCCCAGCGATAACACTTAACAATGGTCCCTAAGTAGTTTGAATTCACCTTGCAAAGTAATTGAAATAGTGTATTCAAATTTATATTCGTATGGATGTATAGACTAGTGGCTGCCTGTGCCTTTACATGTAGTATAGCTAAAGGCTGAATAATTTGAAAGGTTTCAAAACCAATAGTCCGGGATAATTTGATACTTGGATCCATTTTCTCTAAAAGAACCTTTCGAAGAAAACGTGCCTTTATTCTTTTATTTTAGTAGGCTCTTCGGCATTTTGTAATAACTTTTGCCTACAAGACAGAGCTCGGAATAGGTAAAAATGAAAAGGATATAAAGAAATGACACTTCTTTGTGCGTATGCATGTGTATGCGCGCACGTACATAGGTAAGTGAGTCCAATGATTGAGATCATTATATATTCTACACAAGCAGTCGTGTGCTTTCTTTCGGATTGCCGAAATACACACACTGTGGAAGTGGAACTGTTGTCAGTTCTTCCCAGCTTTATCCCTATTCGGGGTCGCCGTTTTTAATGAGTCTCTTATATATATGTGACAATTGATTGAATTGCTTTATGTCAAATGTTCACTAGCCACATGCTCTTGCTAATGGCGACTTCCTTAAGTTAAATTTGAATTCCTGTCTCAATGAAAACACTTGATTTATAACATGTAAGTAAAGAAATTGATTAAATAAAATGAAATCATGGTTTGACAGTCTAGTACACCTTAATAGAATGATAAAAATAAAGCAAAAACATCGAGGCTTTCACGGTTGTCATTTGTTTGATTGCATGTATGTTGAAGTATGGTAATCTACTTGATAACTTCATGATTATACAATGTATGGTGTACGACAAAACACCTTACCTCTGAACACTTTTGAATTTATGAATCAATCTCCAGCTAGCTATATGGAGAAATATGTTTTAATGTAATGCATCACGTATTTGAATTATTAGAATCTTCTTAACCTCTTGTGTTTGCTAGACTTTTTGATATTTTTATGTCAGTTTTCACAGTAAGAAATAAGAATAAGAGTACTACATATTTTTTCACATGACACTGCTATTTACACGACTGTCTGTACAAAATGTATGTTGTTCCATCAGACTGTTCAAGATTAATCATGCCATTTGCAATAATGTTGACAAACCCAACAAAAAAAACTGTCTTCATTCTTATATAAATATGAAGTTTTACCTCGAAATTTTGCATTGTGATATGTCCCATTTGTTAATGTAATTAGGTTACTTTTTTGTTTTTTATTTATTTATTTATCATTATATTATTATTTTATTATTATTATTTTTTTTTTTTGGCGTCTTCAGACTATACTTCTCAGTGCCTAGGCTTTCAAGTGTCATTGTTGGGTCTTGCAAAGAAATTTAGTTCTTTGTCCAAGATCAGTACAAATTCTTCGTTCTACATAATTTTCCATGTACATTTGAATTTTCCAGTGTTTCATTCAATTTCCCTGCTTTTGTATATAAAAAAAAGCATTCCTTTATTCTGCATTCATCTTGCTACTGATTTGCTCATTTGTGGTCTCATGATTATCACTGAAATGTCTAAACTGCATGAATAGATCTTCCCAAGCAGTTATATATGTACTGTATACAATTCTGCAATACATAGATAAATTTAATTTACTTAAACTGAAAAAATGTATTATAAAATGGAAGGAAAACAAAGTGCTGTAGTTAAATGTAATAATATATACCACATACATACATATATATATATATATATATAATATATATATATATATATATATATATATATATATATATTATATATAAATTTTTCCCAGGATTTCAGTGGGAGGCAAGTGCCCCTCTTGCCCCTATGTGTGGGTGCCCATAAACACCTATCTTTTAACTTTCTGTCAACCATCAGCATGAAGACAACAATGGGACCTGTAGGAGTTAGTGAATGACTCAGACCAGATAGAGAGTTAGAGAAATGTAGCTCCTCTGGACAATGATGTACAGAGAGAGGATGAACATGGAAATAATGGATGAGGATAGGGCTGTTAAGTATATGTCAAAGGTCAAGGAGTTTAGGGACGTGAAGGAAGAGGGGAAATGGATGAAGAATGTTGGCAAGATTTTACAAAGGGATAAAATTATATTCTACCAGACAGTGCATTTCTATATCTCCAGTACTTCAAGTCATAAGGCACCATGGGTCAGATACAGTAGTGCCACTCCACTGTGGCAGGAACTATACCTCTTTCATAAAGTTCATGTTATCTTTGAATTTTACAGATTCCCCAAGACTTGATTTTTAACAACTTGCATGCTTCTGACCCTAGCTATCTTGATTTTTCATGTTCTGATGTTTGTTACCCCTACTTGAACTTCAATTCTGTTTGTCAGCGGCTCCCTGTGGCTCTCAAAAGCTCGGAAACAATCTCTTCATCAGTTTTATTGAATTTAACTTCATGTAACAGCCTCACAGTTGTCTTAAGGATATTCTCAGTTGAATGGAAGCTCATGAAGCTGTGAACATATTCAGACCATATCTTCCTCCAGACAGAATTCAGCAAGAAAAGGATGGACTTCTTCCTAAGCATTTGTGACAAGTTAATGATTGATAATACCCCATCATTACCCTATCTGAACTAGTATAAAGAAATCAACCAAGCCATTTATTAGGTACTGATGATAGCAGGCCTTAAACATAGTGAAAGGCTGTTTGAAAGGAGTGGTATTAAGAAACAAAAGCAATACCTTAGTGTTGTGACACTGCAGGGAGGAGGAACCTGTTTAGAATGTTATTCCATCTGGTTTACTACTCAAGAGCTGGCTAAGCATAGCCAAACATACAGCTATTGACTGAGTTATTTTCCTCCATGTCCAAGAGTTGCAGTTCCAGATTACTCAAGAAACTCCTTGGTAAATAATTTCAATACCTTTAGATTCTCTGAATGATGAGCTGATAAGGGCATCATCTTCAGATCTAATATGTATAGCTTTCTCTGCCAAGGTTATATGCAAGTTTTTTACATCTTCCAAAAGAGGCCTGTTACTACATCCTTGTTCAAGTCTTATTTGTCCTATAAGCTGCATCAGGATCTTTGTGATATCTGGGATGCACCCAGCATTGTCACAAAGCAAACAATGGCTCACTTCTTGAAACATCCATGCCACCTATAACTTGCAGCAAATGCTCCCTTGTAATCTGGGCCTCCAACTCAATCCCTTATAAGATTGTAGATAAGGGCATCACTGGCAAATGGATAAGCTGGCTGACTTCCGGCATTTCCTGAACCAGATGAACAGGAGCCACTATGACTAGGACATGCACCTTGTTAACCCTCCATGTATTAGGGCTTGTGCCTTGTATGATAAGGCGCCCTATGAGGTAATGTTAGACTAGCGATAATCTTACACTAAGTCGGTTGGTATTGCACTTCCATCTTCAATGGAGTGTCTGGGGGTTTGTAGATCACTTACGAAGTCGGTATTATCTTGTTGGTTATTACGACGATGTGTTAAACTCATGTTGGTTCGGTGAGGAGGTTCTTGTAGAAAACACTAAGTATAAAAAATTATATATTCTTCTGAAGTTTTACATGGTGAAGATCAGGTATGATTGTACAAGTCTTCTAATAACGATAGCTTGATCGCTTCTGCCAATGATGATGGCTAATCCTATTCCTCTACATGATAAAGCTTAGGTAAAGAGGTACAGGTCTTCTAATGACGATAGCTAACTCTGTTCTGCTCGTCTACCATCTCTGTTACAAGTTATGAAGGAACAGACAGTAGTTCGAACATATGAACATACATACAAATGACATAGTTTCATACGAACACACAATCAAATGAGACACGCTACAGATCACGTAGGCCGTTTGAATTATAGGTCGGGGTAGTTGTCTCAAGCAGGGAGCTTGGACTAATGTTTATAAACAATTGAATGACTAAGGTGACGGCATGTTATCTTAGCCTACTTTTATTGTATAAGTCATCTTTAGCGTCTCTAGTCTGATCACATTCCTGCAAGCAATCTGGTTGACCTCTTTAGTTTTAGACTTTTAATATATGGACTAACATTCCATATTTTTATTATGTAAACACTTACATCAGCTCGGTCAGCTACCAAAACCAACTACTGAATATTACTCAAACTTGACTTGCATTTGACTTATAGGAGTGTGATACAGACACTATGTGTTTATATATATATAAGTAAATAAAAATTCATTGTGTACATGAATTGATTCAAGTAATAAAATATAAAACAATGATATTGGTAAATAATAGTGATCACGTGATATATAATGATACAGTTTTTCACTTCATCTCTTTAAGATACTTATGCTACAGAAAATACTAATGTACTCTGATAATTGCATAGAATGAAGATTAACATGATAAAAATCATATTTTAACTGATAAAAATTTTCATATATGAATTGATAAAATTATTAATGTTTATGCTGATTGATTCGTTGATTTTTTATGCTAAATGTTATATATCTGATTCATTAATTCATATACTAACTCATAAATAACTGCAGATATTGGAAAGATAAAAGGTAACAGATTGATTATAGGCTACCTGATTTGTTTATACATATGTATATGGATTCATAAAAATTATGATTAATATATGTGCATAGCTTAAATAGATTCCTATTGCGTACACGCAAGATATATTTCGATTCCGTTATTTATGATCATTTATATATAGATTCCTAGTGCGTACACGCAAAAAATATATTTCGATTCTGTTATTTATGATCATTTATATATAGGATACATGATACTTTATATATATAGGATACATGACCGAGGTTATACTACTTCACTTTTAACTAGCGTTCGAATAACTTTTCGTCCATTACACAGTTCCAGACAACCACCTATAGCCAATGAAACGGCCTATTTCACAGGGTTAAAACAAGGGGAAAATTTGCCTGGGCGGGTCCAACGTTCTATTTTGCACTCATACTTATTCTCTGCATCCTAAGCTACACGATTACGTTCGCGATGAATAAAAAAAACATCCCAGCACGAGTCCTTCGCCAGCAAAGTAGAGTTGAATATCCTTCGGGTCGTAATTGTCGGAAGTATGTCCCTTTCGTAGTCGATTGCCGACAGTCGCTAGAGCGTTCCGCATGAAAACGAGATTAACGACGAGATACGGTGTCGGTCGAAGAAGTCCATGAAATTCCTTTCACATTGTAGGCGGTTGTTACTTGACTGTAGTCATCCGCAGCGACGAACGATTTTTTGAAGTTGCTATGTGAAACTCTCGTACTGCAGGATACTGTAACCAGGTTCCATTAATCAGCCTGCAAGTGAAATTATACTTGTCACAAGGGCAAAGTAAATTCAGACGACATCCAAATACAGGGGAGGGGAGAGAGCCATTTAGACCAGACTTAACCCACATGAATTCGCTGATATTTTGGAATTCAAAAGAGTCCGCTGTACAAACTTTTTTATCCATGGCATTAACAATGAGTGAACCTATCCAGGTCTATGATGACTGTAAAAATATCCATAATTATAAAAAAAAAGAAAAAAAAAATAGATATCATTACGAGTCTCAAAGAAAATTCGATATTACTGGTAGTAAGTTACTAGACAAAGAAGTGGAAAACGGAGCTATTTGTAAGATTGCCAGGCAACATAAGAGTCAAAGAGAAGATTAATCATGATTCTGTATTTCTCTATGCTAACTGAAATTAAGTTGTGATAAAATCTGATCCTATGTGCCCTAACAAACGTTTCATATTCAATTTTCTCGCGCGCATCCTCTGGGGTTAATTTTAAAAACTTTATTAATAGGTAGGAGGTGCAACGAAAAAAAAAAAAACCCACTATGTAACTAATTTCTATATAAACTTTGGGTTTTTCAAGAACAAAATGCGACATTTTCCCATGACTTGATACTTCTAAATGTCTATGAGGTTCAGAAAAAAAAAAATTAATTCATTTTGATGTTATAGAAATTCTATTTCCTTATTTTGTTTATTAATTTTTAAAATGATTTGCAAGTTGCATTGCGCATACCGATAGACACTTGTACCTAACGTCTGCCTTGCCCATGAGAAGTTCGGGCTAAGCATTCCTTTCTCCAGTCAATCTGGTTTGCAAGCGCGAGATGAAGCCTGTGTAAGCAGATTATTGAGGTTAAAAGGAACAAATGCTGATACGGCAATGATGACGTCGTCACTTGGCAGGAGATTGCTCTCAGCCAGCTAAGAGTTACGTTACTTGCTGTAATAAATACGACTTTAGGATAAATTTATTATCTTTAATACTCGACCCACACGAGAAGAATGTCTGAAAAAAAAAACAGTACCAAAAAATTGAACAATATATTAGTTTCATGTTGGAAATCTGCATAATTGTAATTATGTTAAATTAAATATTCCTTATTCAAACTATATGAAAAAGGTTTCCATACAAATTCTATATATATTATTAGCCCTGTATAAGATTCATATAGGATTATTTCATAGATAACATTTTCACTTCTAGACTTCCTGACTTTAAAATCTCTTTTATTTTATTTTATTTATTTATTTATTTATTTATTTATTATTATTATTTTTTTTTTTCATTGACTACGAATATAAATCACCGGACAGACAATATGTCAGTAGATTTTGGATATGTGTTTGAACTTTTAGCTTATTTGTCATTACTAAAGCGTTAAGTTAGAGTTCAAATCTTTACGCATATATATTTGGATATTTAATTATCTATGGTTACGTTTTGCTTATTGATTTTATCGTGATTCCTTTTTTATTATAATTTGTAACCCTTCCGACTTCTTACGGAGTGTATTATATTGACTCCACTTGTATCCATATTTATTTTATTTTTTTATATTTATTTATTTATATATTTTTTTATATATATTTGATAAATTAATGGTTGGCTTGAATATGTGGAAAAGTGTTCTAGCGGCGTACCGTATAAGGCTACTTGCGGCATCAATTCTATAGATACAAGATATAAATGATAAAGATATTTAAAACCGCGAGAACCGCTATAATCCAGTTCGGATCCAATATCACGAGTTGTAACTCGTAAGACATTGACACTTCCTATTTAATTATCCGTTATTCTACCAAACCGATTGACTCTGGGTGATAAAATATATTATTGGTTTTCTTAATGGAAAGGAATTCACACAACGTGTTAAGGAGATTATTATTGATTTACACCACCCGAGTCACAGATTATTATGTGTTGAATTCCATATTTACTGATTTAGCACTCATAAATATTCGTAACGCACTCCTAGATGAATCTTACAATTACGCTAGATACAGAGCAATGTTTTTTTATAACTATAGAGGTATCTGTAAGCGCTCGCTTATCCGGACTTCTCATTAGGGAAGTTCGAACAACAGACAGTGAGTCCGTAAATACAAGATATTACGTGTACTAAAGAAATAAAACAAGATATTCTAATTTTTATGGCGCGTACAGTTGGGCTTTATCCACCACTACTTATAATAACTTATGTATTAAAAAAAAAAAAACGAAAACCTGCTCAGATTACTTTATACGGTCGTGTGTTTCATAGGAAAAAATCCTTTTTAATTCAAACAAAAAGATATCGTATCGCTTTTCCCCACTCTGCTAGAGTCGCTTATTGTGTGGAATTTGCTTTGCTTTGAAAACTTCGGCAGTTTTGACTGACCTTGACCGCTTGACTAGGTGACACAGTCACCGAGTTTGCTTGTTTGATTCTGAACGGGCTACTGTTTCTATTTCTTTTTGTAATAATTAGGATCCTTCTCTTTATTACCATCGGCAACGTATTGTGTGTTTTTAGCATTATGTTGCTGGTTACGTATAAAGCAATGAATGACGAACTATTAGGAACTGAGCGATTACTAATAAGACAAGTTATCACTACTGCATTCAATATTAACTGTTTGTACTTCATTCTTTGCTAAAATTTGAAATAGTGAGGGATCCTGGTCAGCGCATTTAGCCTGATGAAAGTTTTTTACAGACATGTTATTCCTTGCAATCCAGCCATATTTTTAAAGTTAAGTTGAGTCATTGAGGTTCGATATTTTATATAACTCAAAAAAACTCAAGGCTAAAACTGCGATCGGGACTTTGCAAAGGAGCATTTATTGTCATGACCCGAAATAGTGTTACCTCTAATTTATCTAGATTTGTACGGGTGTTCCACTTGTTTTTGTGTGTTTTCTAATCACTACGGTGCTTAACGACCCTATCCATGCATCTGTATAAATACAGACGTCCACTGCGTAAACGCATATTCACTGTTTAATATGATTTGTTACGTAAGGGATTAATAATCACCCAAAATGATAAAATCAACATAGTATATGATTATGATATTTCAGTAGAACTTCTGGAAACAGACACTCAAAGATAAAAACTCGCAGTAGCGAAATCTCAATGATGTAAATAATTTCTGTAAAAAAGTAAGATTAAGAATGTCTCGTAACTTCAGCCACAGGAATAACGAAATTCGACCTGCAAAGGAAACACTCAAAGTTACTCCAAATGAATAAAAAATTGTACTTAGCTTGCTTTTGTGGGAAGTCACGGTGTTCCGATAACGACACACGGCCTTGGTCCTCCTTCTCTATTTAGCGGATGATCTGGTTTGGCTTGAGTTTTCCCCGTGCGCGTTGTTTTGATGATTCGAGCCCTTGAAAATCCGATGCTGCAGACGCGTTCGGTTTGTTTCTTGCAGTGCCGGAAACGCTCACTAACGATGTTTTCTTGAATGATTCTAATGAGAGACGAAGCTTCCGTTGCCGTAGGAAAAGGACACGTCGGTTTTGTTTCTTGAAGTTATTCACCAAACGATGATACTAAGTTGCTTGACGAATCTTGTTGTTTTCTGAAGTCGCTCACTAACGATGATACTAGGTTGCTTGAAGAATCTGCTGCTTTCGTCGTCGTTGACTTCATGATTTATTATTCTGTTTTATCTTCGGAGAAGTTGTAGAGTCCTTCTGGTACGCTGCCACCAATATTAGGGCTTGTGCCTTGTATGATAAGGCGCCCTATGAGGTAATGTTAGACTAGCGATAATCTTACGCTAAGTCGGTTGGTATTGCACTTCCATCTTCAATGGAGTGTCTGGGGGTTTGTAGATCACTTACGAAGTCGGTATTATCTTGTTGGTTATTACGACGATGTGTTAAACTCATGTTGGTTCGGTGAGGAGGTTCTTGTAGAAAACACTAAGTATAAAAAATTATATATTCTTCTATAGTTTTACATGGTGAAGATCAGGTATGATTGTACAAGTCTTCTAATAACGATAGCTTGATCGCTTCTGCCAATGATGATGGCTAATCCTATTCCTCTACATGATAAAGCTTAGGTAAAGAGGTACAGGTCTTCTAATGACGATAGCTAACTCTGTTCTGCTCGTCTACCATCTCTGTTACAAGTTATGAAGGAACAGACAGTAGTTCGAACATATGAACATACATACAAATGACATAGTTTCATACGAACACACAATCAAAATGAGACACGCTACAGATCACGTAGGCCGTTTGAATTATAGGTCGGGGTAGTTGTCTCAAGCAGGGAGCTTGGACTAATGTTTATAAACAATTGAATGACTACAGGTGACGGCATGTTATCTTAGCCTACTTTTATTGTATACGTCATCTTTAGTGTCTCTAGTCTGATCACATTCCTGCAAGCAATCTGGTTGACCTCTTTAGTTTTAGACTTTTATATATATGGACTAACATTCCATATTTTTATTATGTAAACACTTACACATGTAGCTAAAGAAGACATTTTGACCCACAGCAAGAATAGCATTCTATTCCTAAAGGACCTAAAAAACCATCAACTGGGTGAGTCTGTGTGCTTTGGTAATATTTTTGGGTTGGGAATCCCCACCACACACAAACACACTTGCACTTTGCCTAGGAGATATGTTTAAGACATGGACACATTTCAGTTAAATACAGTCCGGCAATTACAGATTTATTTAAAAATGACAAAATAACTTATTTATAATTCACCTGCAGTGATACACATTCCCCATCGAAAGCGGTAGGAAATTGTTTAAACTGGTGCCAACAGAGATTAGAGTGAAGTAGGTGTCTTCTAATGTTACTTTTGATCGACAGCACTTCCAGTAACACACAGGCCTTGTAAATCATGTGCATAACATCTCTCCTAGCAGCACAGCCCTTCTGCTTTTGACATCTTTCTAATAGTAAAATTGTGGAGACAATTTTTTATGGGTAGGCTAATGTTTACTCAGATTACCAGTACTGTACTTGTAACTAGCCTAACTCCATAATGCTGTTAGTATATTATTTACTCAGACATCATCAGAATCATTACAGTAAATGTATTGTATATAAAAAGACCCAACCAAAAAGTTAAGCAGTAGCTAACCATTTCTAAATATGTGCATGTTACATTAACTTTTTGCTGAATGAACCAGCAGTGACTACCCACAAGACCTCTGAAAACAAACCAACCCCCTCATTGGACTCACCACAGTGAGTGAATGTTGGAAGAAACTTTCTTCAGTCATTTTCTTCCTCCATTCTAATTCTTGATTGATTTAGTAAATCCTTGTTCCCTTTAGCACTGGGCTTATTTAGGTAATCTGCGAAATGTAGCAAAAAATTGCTGTTTAAAAGGGGGAACGCAATAAGGTTAGTAAAATCACATGTAGATGTAGTACTGCAGCCCAAAGAAATACAAGGTCCTTATCTCCTTCCTTCAGTGGAAAAACTCCCTGTAGTATACAGGACTATTAGGAAACAGATTCCATGGCCATTCTGAGCAACATTTTCTCCAGTCTCTCGACAACTGATTCCGCAACATTGGCCTCTATGGTGTGGGTTTTTTTAAATTACATATTCTTAACCTCTAACAAGATGTTTTAGTGGCTTTCTCTTCAGCATAAGATTAAAATCCTGAGTCCTAGCCAGTTTTTGCATGGTAACCAATCTGCTAATCAAGAGGGTGTCTCCTAGGCTGTGAACATCTGAACAAATAATGCCACGCTGAGTGATCGTCATGAACGTGAAATACTGCTATTGAGACACAGGATGTGTCCCAGTACTGCATATTCAGGGGTATGAAAGGTTTACTTACACTTCTGTGCAGGAGCATTACATCCATTGCTTCTGAGATTTGAGAGGTTAACTCCAGGAGGCTGAAATTTCAGTGTATAAACTATTCTTAATGAGAAGGAAACATAGGGGCTTAGTTGCTTTCTAATTATGATGACCCCTTTACATTTGTAACCTTCGCTGTGAACTCCCTACAATAACGGCTAATATCCATAATATCAACCAACATCCATGACCTTGGCAGATGCATCAGTGCATTGCATTTTATCATCTAGTAGCTTAGACCTCTTCCAGGTGGGTGTGAAAGCTGTATTTTCTTAGTAACACAGTAATGAATTAGAATCCCTTCAGTCCATCTCTCTTAGAACCAGAGCACTGTTTGAGAATATCGTTTTTACCAAATATATAAACTTTTACCATAGTTTTAAAATCATTCTGTTATTGTATTTATTCAGTTCATAAATTCATTGACATAGTACCTATTCATCTCAAACCAATTCATTATGGCACTGAATAATCCCTCGGAATCCAGTGCTTGGCTTCAAGCCAAATTTCATATTCCATTCCATCACTAGAGTTTGAGAATATGACTCCAGTGAAGATGTCATTCCAATGTGAAGTGAAGAGATCCTCCCATATGGAATAGTTCTTCCAAGAGGAGTGATGTTCCTGATTGCGGTAGCCTGTGAAGAGCCAGGGACTTGCTTCTTGACTAGATATTACTGTTAAGTATACTGTAATCTCTTGTTTGAAAGAATTTCCAAGAAAAGAAGATTAAGAATTAAAAAAAATCTCCATAAGAATTATGGCCCTTTGACCTTTGAGAATTTTTGCTATCATCCAGTAATATATCTATCTACCAGGGATCCTCTGCTACCAATATTCATGATCTTGCTTCTGAAAGATTCCAGGTAAAAAATGAGTTGCTGGCACTATAGTTGCTTTTCTTCCTCAGAATAAGTGTTGTCCAAATGCTGATTAAGACAAAAAGTGGGTTGGATTGACCATGAGATGAAATGGGTAGATGGGCAGTTCATTGGAAAAAAGTGCCTTATGGAGGCAGTAAGATAGACCAATAGAAAGGAATAAAAAATCAAACAGAATGGCAATGGATGATGACCTAGCTCAGATAGGAATTGGTGTAGAAAAAATAAAGAACTCAAGGGAGTTGAGAGAACTAATTCCTCATAACTCATTAAAGGAAAAAAACTTATGTAAAAGCATCAATAATGGAGAGGATGATAATGTATTGACCTATGTACTAACAGCAAAGGGATTCCTTACCACTCCTTTCAAGAAATACGTCATTGCATCACTAATTGTCACAGAGCAACCACTGTTTCCAAGTAAAAGTAATAGATTTATTGATTGCACAAACACATACAAGTGTGCCAATTACATGACAATATGATAATGCATGTACTACAGTATTGGCTAGTGGAAAAAGCATTAAATTCAAAAACATGAAATTTAAAAAAAAAAATTTATACAAACCCTTTACTTTTCAACAGCTTTACCAGCTGTAGCAGAGATCTGACATATTCCAGGAAAGGGCAGTACCATTTTCCACTTGTCTGATTATGTATACAGGTCCATCGATGCCCCTACTGGTCTGAACCTTCTGAAATCAAGAGATTACATTTACTTTGCTTGATGATAACTTGAGCTACTATTTAGGTGGGATTGCTTTAGTGCCCTGATGAGAGACAATCACTTGAGGGAAAGAGTATCCAACAGGGCCTCATTATTAAGGCCATTGGTTATACTTTATTTACTTAGGGCCTTGGGTTGTACCTGTACCTGCTTGAGCATACACTTCCAGAGGAAAACCGGAAGAGATGCTGTCCGTAAAGATGAAGCAATTGGAGCAGGTTGCCCAAAAGGCATACACCTATGGGTCCAAGGATGACTTATGAGGATGAGGGTGATAAGTACAGGCAGTCCCCCGGTTACGACGGGTTCGGCTTACAACGTTCCGAGGTTAAGGCGCTGCTCAATTATATTCATCAGACATTATTTCTAGGGTTACGACGCACGTTCCAGGGTTATGATGCCTACAACGCTGATCTGGCAGATGAAATATGATTCCAAAAATGCAAAATAATCAATAATTGAAGGTTTTTTTGATGAAAAATGCAATAAGAATGCAGTTTACATAGTTTTCAATGCGACCAAAGCATTAAAAGTAAGATTTTCTTAGGATTTTTTACCATGTTCCGGTTTATGACGATTTTCGGCTTACAACGCGTCTCAAGAAGGGAACCCCCGTCGTAACCCGGGAACTGCCTGTACTACTGTATGCCCTTCCTCCCCAACCTAACTTTCCTTTTCAGGCTGAAGCAGAACTTGACCTGCAGCCATTATACACCTTTAAGTATAAATTCAATTATTTGTTTCAAATCCCTCACATAAAATCTGAAAAAAGGAGTCGACATATATATTGCCAAGCTAAATTTCTTATTAATCTTATTATTAATTTTAAAAAGCCACAGAGGTTGAAACACCCTAACTTCATGGCCCTTGACAGTGAAATACTTAAACCAAGAATATATTGTAATCTCAGAAACATGCCATTTAATTGCCCCAGTAGATGAAAATAAATGTGACCCCCTCCCCCCAAGATCTTGTTCTCTCCATATAATGTCTTATGGATCTAACAAGACACAAGGAATGGTCTCCCTGATTACCAAATGAAACAGGCAGAGCTGATGTGCCAAAATCAGGAGTAGTTTGAAAAATGGAAGAAATTGCCAGTGTCTTGAAGACAAATACGTACAAGAACGTGAGGCCAATAAGTATTGGCTGTGGGTGACTTGATTGGAATGTATGAAGTACACTTGCTGAGAAGAGGCTATGGCGAGCAAAATAACTTTTGAAATCTTTAAGGGAAGACTGCTAAAATGGTTCATAAGTGTCACCGGACAGGTTCTTGAGTACCAGAGATAAGACCCACATTGGTGGTTTCAAGCATGTAAATAATGCCCCTCTCTTGAAATGTTAGCATACATATGCTTAGTCTATCTGTGGTAGAGCTGATCTACAGTATTGTATATTCCTTTATTATTGTTGACACAGACAACTTCCTCAGTCTTTGTAGGTATATGCCAAGAGCTCCTTATAAGCTTGGACAACTCTGCCAAGGAAGAGAGGTCCATGCCCTTCAATCGAAAAACCTGGCCACCAAGACTGAGAGGAGCTTGTCTCATTGAAGGTGGATGTAGATGTCTGCAATCTTCTGAATAACAGCCAATTCCCTGATAAATATTAGCTGAGGCTACTTCAAATATTCAACTAAGAGAGAAGAGTGGGCTATGGTGAAATCTTTCTTCGTACCTCAACTGGAAGAGCTAGCATATTAGGATACCACTCAATAAGGGGTCAGTGAAGAGCTATGATGGTTATCTGAGGCCCAGTGACAAGCACTCAGTTGATCACTTGGCTTGTGTGGCTGACTGGAGGAAAAGTCATAGACATCCAGACTGTTTCAAGGGTTCTAAAAGATATTCCTCAAGGTACCTCTTAAGTTATGGAGTATGAAAACAGAATACAAGAACTCCTTGTTAGCCAGTAAAGAGATTCCATCTGTATGTCTAAGAGGCAGAATTTTGTGATACATACAGACCACAATTGACTTGCACAAGTTGATCATTCGCGGCCCCCAAAGTTCAAAAAGCCTTCACTTAAGCAAGAAAGAATTAATTTATCCTCACCTTGCAGCTAGGTTGGTCTTCAAAAATATTCCTTCTGCCCCAGAATGTCTGGATAACAGCTTTACGGCACGGCAACCACCTATATTCACACATTTGCGATGACAACTTGCAGAAGTGAAGGGAGACCATCCCCAAACAAACTGCTCTCCACCGCACTCATTCTACTTCCAGATGCAGGTCATTCTTTGTCCACACACCTGAAGTGTGAGATCACAAGGCATGTAGTCCACCGCTCCTTTAATGTGACCAATAACAGAGTATATTTGGAGGTGGTGACTTCAGAGAAAGTTACAGACTGGTTCCCACTGTTCAGAAACTAACAAGGTTTATCTATTACTTCTTGCCTCAAGGGAAGAGGGTGAGAATAGTCACTTGAGGCCAACCCAGTGCTGCTCCAGTTGTGTGTTGGAGGAAACGCCCATCAGGCATGAACTCCAAAGGTGATAGAAGACCAAAGACAGCCTCACAGATTTTTGTTTGTATGGTGCTTTTACGTTGCATGGAACCAGTGGTTATTCAGCAACGGGACCAACGGCTTTACGTGACTTCCGAACCACGTCGAGAGTGAACTTCTATCACCAGAAATACACATCTCTCACTCCTCAATGGAATGGCCGAGAATCGAACCCGCGACCACCGAGGTGGAAGGCAAACACCATATCAACCACGCCATTGAGGCGCACTACCCCTCACAGAGCTGAGCTGGTTGTTCATGCTGCAACTTTTTTGAGCATGCTGAAATGAAAGTCTTATGAAAAAACTTGTGCTGCTACCATGTCTATCAGCACGCCCAGGTGCTGTGCCTGCTGCTTAGGCAGGAGATCCAGACTCCCAGTTTATCACGATCCCTAGGTCACAATTAAAGGCTAGGAGGCAGTTTTCATTCTGAAACAAGTGCATCTCTAAGGACACTGGAACCAACATGTCTTAGAGAAATATAAATGTTGCTGAAAAGTTTGAACGGGTTTAAGAAAATATATGGCAGCAGTGCTAATCACATAAGAGTCTCAACCTTTTGTAGCTAGACTATAGTGAAAGTGGGCCCAAGCTGGCACAAAGGTGAACACGCACATGAACACCTGAAGGGCTGTTGCCAGTCCAAATCACAAGACTTTGAACCCCACAACTGCCAAACCCAACAGCAAAGAGAAAGACCATCAAGTCCTAGAAGATCCCTCAAAACAAGTTGGATCCTCTCCTGAAAGAGAGGCTAACACACCAGTTTGCCCTGGTAATTGCTTTCATGACCAAGTACACGAAAGATTGGACCTCCTTAATTGTTGTAGTAGCAGAATGAGAGTCTACCTCAAATCCCCCTCCAACCCCACACCTTTTAATTGCCTTCCCTTTGAGTCAGAGCTGGAGCATTCCTTGTCCTTTTGGAAGGCAGAAGGAAACTGGTCCCCCATCGCAATGGTGAGGACTAAGGCTTCACAGTACCAGACACACAAGGCATGGTTGGCCCTGAAGGATTAGCCACATTGCCCTTCAACACCCCAGAGAGCTTGAAGGTGACTGCACAGTAGACCAAGGTGTTTCAGCTGTTAGAAAGCCACTTCTTCACTGCTGCCCCAAATTTATTCATCAGAAAGAGTAATAAGGAAGCCAAGAGCAATCCATTCCTGCAGATCACTGTTAACTTGATCCAAGATGTCATTAACAAATTGCAACTACAGTAATCAGAATGACAGTCTTGCCTCCGAGTCCCCCCTAAACATGCTGTAATGATGAGGTGGGTTTCACAGCTTCATTGCAAAAACAAACACACTATATATACATATAGAAAATAGCACTTTAGTTTCCAGTCAGGCAGTGTAACACATGTCTACCCAGCAGGATGGCAAAGAAAACCAATTGGCTTGCAGCAGGTGAGTGGGGGTACTAACCAACACCCCCACCTGTCTACCATCAATTAACCACCTTGTTATCAAGCTACAGTGACCATTAAAGATTACACAGGAATAAACATATACAAGGCAATAGTTTGTATTTCAACAGGAACTATTTCAATAAGAAAAAGTGATTTTGTTTATTGTATGGGCATATCAGATTCAACAAATAACAGAGAATATTTTCAACATTGTGAGGAAACTGAATGTATCCTAAATAAATAAATTTTGTGGCTAATAAAACACTTTCTATAGAACAATAAAAGGCTTTTACTGGACAGAGCCAATCAATAAAACACTGACATTCATAAATGAAGTTTTACAAAAATAATTTAACGTGTCAGGAAGAATGTCTGAAAAGAAACACATCTTATTTTCATTCTCTATAGGTTCTAGAATTTGGAATATATTGAAAAAAGCATTGTTATTTGGAGCACTGTATTACGGAAGACTCACAAGCACTTTTTTCTTTAATTTCCAATGAGAAGCCCCATAAGCATCATTAGATGATAACTTACAGTGCATAAACAAGATATATTACTTTCCAGCCATTAAATCAAAAATGATGGTAGGCTACTTCAAATAACCTGAATTGAAATACATGACAAAAGTTAATATCTAAATTACTAGATACAACAGCAAGACCTGAGATACTTGTGAGATATAAAGTACATTACCCAAATCTATCATTTTCAAAATTAAAGAGCTGTTTTCACCTTAAACAAGACAGTATCAAATGCATTATCAAGAAAATATGAAATTTATATGCATCTTTTTGTTGTTTTGGACTTCATTATGAGTAATTTCAAAATTCTAAACTTAAACACTGTCTTACACTGTAATTTATAGTAGCTACAATGGCACTGCATTACTCATACAGTGTTAAACTACTGTGTATGCATGAGTACTGTACCAATAAAAAATAAATTCTACAGATTTTAAGAATAAGCTAAAATAAATTTGCATGGCTCATCTTGTCCAATTGCTGATAGCAGATCTCTAAAATTAAAAACCAATAATTGCTGTCACTTTACAATACAGGAATGTGGGGAATAAATACTGTCAGGTATAAAAGCTTATATTTTTCAGGTTTTTTTTTGTCTCTCCCAAAACTTTAGACCCACACTATACTGAGCTTCATATTCCTGAAACAGAATTGCTTTTGTGAGGATCAGGGTCATTTTAGGTAGTTGCAAAAAACTTATGCAAAAATATTAAGTTTTTTCACGTAAATACTGTCCTGAATTTTAGGTATTGTTCCAATGCCACAACAAATGGTTCTATCTATGCTATATATCAACGTCTACATCACTGTTATCCGACGTACTAGCCGATGTTGATCTATCGTCGTTGATGAGGAGTTGTGCTGGCACCGAAGTTAATGCTAGGCTGACAGGTTTCATAGCAAGGCCAGAAACAGGATGAACTCCCAGACCAGGTGACAAAGGTCCAGTCTGTACAACCCCTCCTCCTAATGCAATCAACTGATGAACTCCGCCAGCCATGGCCTGTACAGTTGTATTTACACCATGCACAGCTTGAACGGCATGCATGGCTTGAACAGCACGTATTGTTTGTGGCAAAGATGTGTTTGCAATAGCAGGAGATGATATACTGGTGGGTATCAAATTTGTATTTGCAGTACTAGTAGTTGTTGCAGTTGGGGTAGTGGTTGTCATAGAGGCTGTACTACTACTGCGCCCATGGACTGGTTGGACTTGGTGAATTTGAATGTTTGCTAACTGAGGGATTACTGGTCGCACCTTCTTACCACCGGGACGATGAGGATTCCTACAGCCTCTACATCTGCATTCAATACATGCTTTGGCCTCCACATAACACGGGCAACGCTGACCACAACAGGTTAGTTTTCCCGGCGTAGGTGTTGCATTGCCACAGCGACACCCCTTTCGTTTTGGCTTTGGCTTGGGTTTTGGTTTTGGCTTCTTTATTAAATCTTGGTCTGGAATGGCTGCTTCGGGCTCTACTGGAATACCAATACTCTTATTGGTGCATGCCGCTGTAGCATCCATCCCTGGTGGCTTTCTTTTGATAGTTATTTTTGTACTATCTCCATCTGCATACATGACAGAATACATTGAGGACGAACCATTATTAACAGGTGAATTGTTATGTTTTGGTGGATAGGGTGGCATATCTCCTACAACACTATGTGTAACAAGACCTTTTGTACTAGAAAAAATGGTTCCCGGTGCAAAACCACATCCTGAGGTACCACTCGGTAGAGCCGCCAAGGTTGTCGGTATTACCTGGGAAGAATAATGGTGATGCTGTACAGGCAAAATAGGTGTTTGAGTAGGAACAGCAGTTTTTACAGCACTCAAAGAACCAGTGGTTGATGAGGACACTGGCGAGGGCACAGCTGTACATGTCGGCTGAGTTGGACCTTGAACCACTCCTAAACTTACTGAAGAGGGCACCAAAGAAACGTGTGGCGTAGGTATAGTTTGTATTGGCGGTGGTGGAGGTCTGACCTCTTGCTTACACTCGCTATGAGAAGGTATGATGGGGGAGACAGCAATGTTCACTTCACTAACACTGGTTTCTGGCAATAAAAGTTCTTTGCTAGGTTCACTCACCTCAGGCAAGGAAACCTCTGTCTCATTTGTACCGTTACCAAAAAGTGTATTTTCTTTGTGTGTATCATCCACAGAAATAGCCTCGTTACTTATGTCGGTCAATATATTTTCCTTCGTATCGCTTTCGTAATCATCACAATGAATGCTATTAATTTCCTCGCACTTATTATTGTTAGTTTTCCCAACGGCTTCGTCAATCATTTCAATTAAACTCAACTGGCCTCCATTGTTATATATCGGATTTAACTTACAGTATATAGGAGTAAATTTAATATATTCACAGAGTTTTCTGTAGCACTGCAGCAACAGTTTAATCTGGGCATTATCCACATACATGTCGTAGTCTTTGCACCAACTGCAGGTGGGCTTCAAGCGCTTCTTGCCCCCTAAGCACTTCTTGCACACATGGTGCTGACAGGTGGTCTCCGTGGGCGTGTAGGGCTCAACGAGTAACTTGCCACACACAGTGCACGACAGGGACTGACGCAAGTACGGCAGCAACTTGTACAGCTCGAGCCATGTGTCGCGATTCTCGGGCTGCGCGTGCATCACCAGTCGACAGGTGGTCACGTACAAGTTGGTGGCATTCATGGTGCACTGGCTGTCACTGGACCTACCACCATCCTTCTGCCGCGATTCAAAAAGGGCTTTCGAAAGGGCTCGGGCTTATTAAGGTCCGCCTTCCTCAGGAGCAACCCAAATGTCTTTTCCTTCCCCGAACCGAACGAACCTATTTAGGGTCTTCGGCGACTCTCGGCATCCTGTTTGTCTCTCCCGAATCCTTCTCTCGACGCATTCACCACCGACATCCGATAATTATGGCAGCAACATTTCAAACACGAATTAGTAGCATCTTCGCCAGGTCTCAGCCTTGTAAACAAAACAAAGGTAAACAATGTCCCTTATAGGTGGGGAAAAGGGGATCCGAAACAGAAGAGCATCGGGAGGGTGGAAAGGATGAGACGGAATTCGCTGCCGCTGCTTCCGATTGTGTGGCATTTGATCAAAATATTTCTTTCGTTCTAATTTCCACCGTTTGCGATTCAAGTTTCAAGCTCAAAGTTATGGTTCATCGCGCTTGGTGTCAAACTTCGCAAGATAAGCAAGTTTTTGAATTATCCGATGGAATACAAGATAAGAAAACGGTATGACGCACCTGTAATTAGTTGCGTTTTGAATTTAACTCTAACATTTGCATTTGCTGTAGGATCCTCTTAAGCTTAATCGTGCTTACATTGGAATGTAAGCTATGGATGTGCATTTTGGATTAAAAATATACAGTTATCTGTGAGATATGCGTTTCTGATTGTAAATGCGCGTGTATATATATATATATATATATATATATATATATATATAGATTATATATATATATATATATATTATATATATATATATATATAGATATATATATATATATATATATATATATAGTATATATAATGCTCTTGCACTTTGGTATAAAGGACCTCCTTTTCCTCAACATGTCAATATGGATCTATCACAAGGGTATAACCTTCGGAACAGCTAGTTTTAATGGACACTTCGTCCCTTGGGGGTTTAGCCGTATCATGCCAAACCATTTATCTCCCAATTGCTTACGGCTTTAAAATATCTTTTACACCATTGCCCCTGTACACTGCAAAATTATTGCTTAGAATTGGGTACAGATATTTTATAAAATATATACATATATTAACTTTTATCACTTACACAATTGTTCTGTGCATTAATACAGTTACTAACAGGACTTCATTGAAACTGGATGGTATCAAGCAGAGAGATTTATTAAAAAGTTGGTTTTTAACTATCCTTACTTCCGCAAATGGGTCTACTTAATCATTATGGCTAGATTCACATCAACCGTGCATCTGATATCTAGGCCAGTCCCTTATGACTTCTGATTGGCTGTTGGTAAGCCAATCACAGGCCTGGAAACTCTGTCTCTCAAGGGAGTTCACATAGGCAGGATGTATGCTCCCCCTGTCGTAAGGGATACATTTGAAAGATGTATCCCTCAGAAGAAGTGGAACACACATCCTACCCATGTGAGCTCTCTCTCGAGAGACTGAGAGTTTCCAGCCTGTGATTAGCTTATCAACAGCCAATCAGGAGCGTCGTAAGGGACTGGCCTAGACATCAAATGCACGGTTGATGTGAATCTACTATAGTAACACTGATCTGTCCTTCTTGTCAGAATTCTGAAAGAGGAGGATGGATTGGTTGTGAATGTGGTAATTGGTAGTACCACAAGAAATGTGTGCAGCTTAATAATGAAGTAAACGAAAGAACATCTCGAAATTGAAATGCGGGATCGGTTGTCCATCGCACATGACGACAGTAGTGCTGATTCGGCACATGGCTCAGTTGCCATGCAAGGTTTGGCTACGACATTTTATAATCTTGAAAAGAAAGTTGATTTAACCAAGAAAAACTCCGCTACTCCTCAACCTATACTGACAAAGTTAATCAAAATAATCTGTTGAGCCGAAACAATCGTCAGAGAAGACATTGAGAGAAAAGATAATGTTGCAAATGTCTTCAATGATTATCCATATCATTGATACGAGGTCGACGAAAGATCTTCATGTTATTTTAAGTTTTGCAGATGAACATATTCGAGACTTGGCAGTTCACAAGATTCACGAGGGTGGGAACTGGCAGTAAGAGGATTGGAATATACTAAGAGGATGATTTGCAATACATTTAAAGCAGAACAGGGTGTGGTAAAAGTCATGATTGAGAGTAGCCTACACACACACACACGTACGTAAATATAATGTGTCAAGAGAGCAAGACGAAAGTTCATCAGACAGCTGTTGCCATTATCCTATTTTCTTTTGCATCAGACACAAATAAATAAATTTATAAAAATGCTGGAAGTGGTGCACTGTAGGCATTACCAAAGAGTGTTTGCAGTGTCCCTTTGGCTCCTAGCTGCACCCACTTTGTTAATCTCTTTCTTCATTCTTGCAGTCCGACCTCTAACTTTATTTTCTGGATCTCTGTATCTTGCTGTCCAATCGCTCTTAACTTCATGTTAAATGATGAATGGCCAAAAGAGCCCATGCACCTTTTGGCTTGACAGCTTAAATTTCGTAAGCCAGTCAATGACAATTTTGGAAGTTTCTTAATATCGTAATTGAGATGAACAAATCATATTTTTTTTAATATACACAGTGAAAATAAGTAAATGTCATCATGTGACGCTGATATTTACTTTGAATTCCTGTTCTGTGTCCCTACTAAGATGATTAATTCTAATAGTTGGCTTGGTTATAATTTAGAAAACCAGATCAAAATTATTCTTTCCGTAAATTAAGGGACGACGCTACATTTGATCTCACATTTACGTACATATGTTTGTGTAAATTATATCATGGTTTTAATATTATACACACATTAGGTTAACGCATAGAATCTTAATCTGTAGGATCATGATGGACTGTTGATCATATAGGTAGCCTACATTTAATTTTACTCAAGTACTGTCTATGTCTGTGTCATACTCTGATAAAGCTGGCACTTCAGCACAGCAGCAAATGTTCATCGTGTTCTTGTTTAATTTTTTTTATCAGTAGGCTGTATTCCAGTACTATTACGTAAGCACTGTCAAATGTTGCTACACCGACTAAAGAAATTATTAAAACTAATTAGAGAATTCAACTTGAGCAAGCCTTGTGAAAAAAAAAAAGTTTTCGTCAGTATTCTGCATTTCAGTACCCTTAATTCATTAATAAAAACATTGACATCGAATGCAAAATGTTGCTAAATCCGCCAAAGAAATGACTGAAACGATTTAAAAAGGTTAACTCAAGAGTCATTTCACTGTGATGGTCACAACACTGAGAACCCATACAAATTCTTACCCGAGATATGATCCATTCAGGTGGCAAACACGGAACGAGGTATAGATGCTATTCAGAAGGTAAACATTCCCGACCTTATAGTAAGAATAGCATCTCCATAAAAAGTCGTTTAATAATATGGTATGTCCCCGTAACTCATGCCCCCACCTCTAGCAATGACAGAATTGAAGGGTGTGTGAAACATGCTTCTTTGAGAAGTAAGTGAATGTCGTTGATAAAGCTTTTAATGTCATAAATGGTGGCAGGTTTGACGTCGTTTCTTATCGTGGATCGACAGTACCTCATACCTTACTCCTACTAGACAAGGCTATGCTAAGTCTCGTATATTTTTCTTTGCTTTTAAGAGTTGACGAACTTGCATTTATATTAATCATATTAGATGTAATCAATTAATGCTTTGTGTTACTTTTATACAGACCAGAAATCATCTTTGCATGTGTAGTTAGCCAAGAGTACTCAAAAATGTAAACAATGGTAGGTAGATGTTTACATGTAAACATTTAGGTACCATTCATTCTGAAATTAATTCGTATGGACCAAATGGTAGGTTAATTTGCCCCCTCCCCCTAGGCTATATAAGAAACATGTCTTTTAGATTGTAAATGATTTACAATGAGTGGAAACAAGGCAGGGTAAAATACTGAATGGCTGGCCTCCACCGTAGAGCGACCACCTTCCCGAAAAAGTACTTTAACACGTCCTGTAACCCAGCACAGACATTAGTCAAGAGCCAGCATCTGTTGAAACAACTCGAGACCTAGGGTAAAACCCCGTGTGGCCTGCAGCAGGCCAATGACTATCAATGCATGCCATCCTCCGAAAAAGTATATTATAGGGTAAAAAATCACTGACTACCAACCCTTTTCACGCTGGACGGGTCTTATTCACTCGATATTTAATTGGTGAAACAAGAATAAAATTACAACTCTTAGGGTAGATCATCACAGCAGGCCACGCAGGCCACCTACCATCAATGCAAGCCACCCTCCGAAAAAGTACATTATAACGCGTCCGACACCCGAGATGGGCATCAGTCGCGACTTGTTGTTGGTGAGAAACGGAGCTAAAGACCTCTACTCTCCTTTCGAAGTAAGTATTTTCCCCAAAGTTAGAAATTAAGGCCAAATTTTAAGATTTAAACAGATTTAAACAGAGGGTACTGAAAACGGTCTCAAACGTAGTGCAAATCTCACCAAAACGCGTTCAACATTTTTACTTACAACTCGAGGTATTTAGAAGATTGACGCCATCTCGATGTTTACGGAGTAGCTTGTGTCAATAAACTAACCATTTCCTGTGATAAATCCTCACACTTGTACCCACAGACGCTGGAGCACTTTTATCACAACAATCGAACACGATTTCTCATCAACAACAAGCCAGGCGTAAACAGCTGTTGGGGTAGAAGATGACGAGAAGCGTGCTCTTGGCTAATTTTTAAATAAGTAGTAAAACATCAATATTTTACATATTTATGATGATTAATTTGAAAATATTCGTTATTGAAAAAGTAACTCGACTCTGACTCAAATTTAAGTAATTATTTTTCTGAATTAGAACGTTCTTTCAAGTTCTGTATTATGACGTCACGACATCTTGACTTTCGTACCTATTGTAAATAATTGCTATACTCAACTGTCATTGCAGAACAGTTTACCAGTTATTCATGCAGATTGTTATCAGCTATACATGTAATTGTTATAATGTATATGCGCATATATATCTTTATTATTTACTTTTGGATATATGAAGATGTTTTACTGCTGGATTATCGCCGTAGTGTGACGCAATCGTTTTCGGTCCATGGCCTCTTGTCTGTTTTCGCACCATAAGAAATTATGGGGCCGAATTTGCAATGACCAGAAAGTCGTTAAAAGAGGAAAGTTAGCATTGAGGGGCATATGTTTTGACTGAGAAAAATAAAAATTTATTCAATAGCTAGCTTGTAAAAAATACTTGGTTATAAAAACTTGATTGACAACTAAGCAGCATGTCTACTATGGGTTTCAGAGACAGTGCAAGCAGGTTTTTGGGCAATACCTATTTCTGTAACGAACACTCTTAACAGAACGAGATTTTGCTATAGTGGCATTACACACCCAGTGCCGTAATTTATAAGGGTATCGGTTGATCACTAATCGTAAAGAATAACGACACTTGTCCTTGTACCAAGAGACAAAAACTCCATTATGCAGAAATGGATACGAACACGCGTACAAAGCTTCCCACCTACCCTCTCCCCACCCCCCCCCCCCCCCCATCCCTTTTCTTCTTCGTTCCTCCGCCTTCCTTTCTCTCTCTCTCTCTCTCTCTCTCTCTCTGTTGCCATTCGGTATGTGTTGACCCTCCAAACTGGGTATAAGACTACACACAAAACGTTGAAATTGGTGAAATTAGGCTATGTATTGGAAGTATATATACATAAATATTAAGCAATTTTATCATTATTGCATTACTATGACAACTAGAATTCATGGAAACAGTTTATAACCTGTTAAGCGTCACCCACGTAATAATACGTTTACCGCGATCTACTCGGTAGCGCCTTCAACGGGATATTACGTTCAAGACTTTAACTGTGCTTGTCAAGTCGTCAGCCCCGTAATAATACGTTTACTCGCATAGAAAGTGTATAGGAACATCATTTGGTAACACTCTCAGCACATGGGAAACTTATTTCCAGCCTGGCAACTCTTTCCTGGTGGTCGCTTATGCTAGAAAACTGCCTGTCCCTGTTGGTTTTCTTTCAATACGCTTCGGGCGCAGGGCTGCCGAAGTGTGGAAATGACGTCACTAATACGGCTTATCTTGTCCACATTGTGATTAGGTGTGGGTGTGGAATCCACACGTAAAAATCCACTCCACGCTTTTTACTTAAGAAGCGTATGCTAGTTAAAATCTAATAATAAATTATGAAATTTTTTACTATTATATTTTATAAGTCTCACACACAAATATCCATAAAAATAAATAATTAATTTTATCTTTTTTAATTTGTGGATGCGTTTGGATGTTTATCAGATGCATAACGCTGACCGTTGATTCATGTGCAAACCAAGACCTAGAATATAAGCTCTAGCGCCAACCAACCTTAGTTACCTATCAAAATTATTTTCAATATGGTTCTCAACAAAATCTACATTTATTCTTTTTCATAATATTAGAGAGTATTCTTAATTTGCTAGTTTTGATGGTATATTTTCTTGAAAATTTTGTGAAATGTATGCATACATTTATACTGCCATTTGGTAGCAAATTATTTTTCAGCGACGCACTTTACAGCTTTACAATACACATTGCAATTTTTGCATGTGAAAATGATTAATGTGCCTGTATAATCAGTTTGGTTATTCTACAACTACGGTGACAAACTTTTGAAAAGAACGGGCTTTAATGATTTCATAACTGTAATTCGTATAACGTAAGACCTAAGCAAAAATCATAGGCCTAGTTTATCAGTATAGATGATAGCGCTCACGATTTCGTTGTCAGTTGATATTGTCATAAATGAATGACTATGAGTATAACACCGATAAAAGTGAGAAATTGTATAATGCAGTGGTAATTAAATCCTCATGAAATATTAAATGGTTTAGTACATTAGCCAAGGTCCAGGATACGTTGTCAGTTTACTTTACTCTAAAAAATAAGACATCATTTGCAGCTTCAATTCTTCATGAAAGTTATTGTAATTATGTAATTGCAATGATACAATACAGCGATGATTATTTTTTAAAGTTCACTTGCGAGCATATAACCAACAGTGTTAGTTGACCCAACATATGGGTCTAGTTATTATATTTATGGCAAAAATGCCCGATTGAACATCATAAATTTATCGTTATTTTTCATTACGATGATGTGATTAAGATGCCTTATGTTATATATAAACTTGTTGTAAAACACCTATGTTACTTTTTTCATCGTCAAATTAAATAACTTTCATTGCAGTTTTTCATCATCATATTAAAAGAGTACCGACTGTTGTTGAAAAGTTTTGCTTCTTTTACCCTCTCATAAAAAAAACAATAAAAATTAACTAAATGTTTAAACAATATGAGCTAAAAACGGAAAGGGTCATTGTCTATGGTTGGGAATTCATATGCTAAGTTTTGAGCACTTACAAGATCATGTTAAACAACTTTTACATTCCTCAGTTCGATAAAGTCGAATATATTGCATAACTGGCAACTGTCTGAGACCTAGTGTGGATTTCCTTAGTGTGGAAATCTGGCAGCCCTGTAAATCGGGCGTTTATCGAGACAAATTGGATTTCGCGTCTTTCACAATGAATGTCCCAAAGAGGAGGCATATTTCTTTAGGTGAGATCAATCAAATACTAGATGAGGAGTGTGATATTGATAACCTATTTGATGATGAGAGCTCTAGTTCTGAATCCTCCAGTGATGATACAAACTTTTCTTCCAATTGCGGGAGTGAAGATGACTTTTCTTTGCCGAGTGACTGGACTCAGAGAGAGAGAGAGAGAGAGAGAGAGAGAGAGAGAGAGAGAGAGAGAGAGAGAGAGAGAGAGAGAGAGAATTTCCAACAGTTAATTACAGTATGAATAACAAGCATAAAAATCAATATTAACTTTGAAAAACTATCATCAGTGCTATGATCCCTGATTACAAAAAAAGCGTGACGGTACGTTAGCAGCGAGCTCATCAGGGGCGGACGCTTAACAGGATAATGGAACGGCGTATGTGTGAAGCCTCCACTAATGTGGCAACGATGATTTTGCCATTCTTAGCATGCAAACATTAAAGCATGCAAACATTAAAGGTTACATTTATTTCTGGCATACGATTATTTAAGAAATTCAAAATACTAATAAAGACTGAAATCAATGAAAAGTGCTAGCAAAAACAAAAAAGCAAAAAAAAAAAAAAAACGTAGTCGTTCCTCTATGCACTTTTCCGTATTCGTTCCTCTATGGTTTTCGGCAGCCAGATGTACGAAAACGTTAGAAACATTTGATTTTATCTACGTTAGAAATATCTGTAATTTTTCGGGGTAATTTGGTTGCAAAAAAGGGATAATATACATGAATTAAATCAAAATTTTTAAATAACAATGTAAATTTAAACTAAATAACGAGTAAAGTAAACAGTTTTTAGGGAATAAAACTTTGCAGTTTTTTCGTCTCTGTCGTCGTCTGCTGTTTGTAATTGTGTTTATGGCGCGCGCGCTTAGAAACCAGGAACAGCAACGGGTTTAAAGTGCAATGTGGAGTGAACTGAGACCAAAATGTGTATAATAACAATCAAATAAGCACTGTGGAGTTTCAGTTGTGATGGCAGTAAGGATAAAAACCGCCGATTACAAGGTAAGAATGAATTCAGTTCCAACCATAACCCCGGGAATAACAAGTTTCATACTTTCACTAATATAGGCAACAAAATGTTGTTTTATTGTGCTGATTACAACTGCAATCTTGAGTAAGATCAATAAACGTTACATACATACGCTAACATTGTTCAAATGAGTGCTGGGAAGGCTGGGGAAAGATGGTGTCCGTCACTGATGAGAACCGTCCATGAAAAACGTAGCCGCCATATTGGATTTCAAAACTGCCTTGAAAACATATTTTACGAAGAGCTCACATGCTTATTTTAGTTCGTATGGGGCTTTCATATATCACAATATGTTGACGAAACTTCAGTCTTTTAAATGGTATGCTTAGAGTTGCAATTGTATTCATGTTTCACCAATTAAATATCGAGTGGGAATAAGACCCGTCTACCGTGATGAGGGTTGGCCTGTACTGATGTTTCCCCCTAAGCATACCATTCAAAAGATTGAAGTTTTGTCAACATAATGTGATATATGAAAGCCCTATACGAACTAAAATAAGCATGTGACGCTCTTCGTAAAATATGTTTTCAAGGCAGTTTTGAAATCCAACATGGCGGCTACCGTGTGGATGGCAGGGTCTGGTCACGGATGGACTTCATCTTTCCCAGCCTTCCCGGCACTCATTTGAACAATGTTAGCGTACCTATATATGTAACGTTTATTGATCTTACTCAAGATTGCAGTTGTAATCAGGACAATAAAACAACATTTTGTTGCTTATATTAGTGAAAGTATGAAACTTGTTATTCCCGGGGTCATGGTTTGAACTGAATTCATTTTTACCTTGTAATCGGTAGATTTTATCCTTACTGCCATCACAACTGTGACAAGAATACAATTACAACTTGTTCCGACACGGCATACAAACCTTCGGTCCTTTTACAATAGGAAGGTACTAGCGGCAGCTGGATAGGTCGTAAGCTTTCGAACAAGGGGTTCGGTAGTTAACTGCTTGTCCGACAGGCGCGCGCGCGCGACTGGGAGGTAAACAAATCACTTTTGCTTTCGGCCTCACAGCGAGTGGACGTGTGTGTTCGACGCTCTCTGCCCGCTTCTCGTCGTTTGCTTTCATGAGTATTTGGTTGTGTTTGTGTGTGAATCATTTGTAAGTACAATCATTTCCTCTCTTATTTCATCATTTGTGAATTGATCAATAATGGAATCTCCACGCCTCGCTACCCCCCGGAGAGATTGATGCCCGGGTACCGAAGGGAAGGGCGTAAATGCGGAAAGTTCCGCATCCATTCCCGGAAATTGATCCACATATTTTGTGCGCTCGGTGTCGGGGGCGCAAATGCACCCGAGCCGAGCCCTGTGAAGTATGTTCTAATTGGTCGGAGGCGCAGTGGGCCTTGTACGAAGGCAGGAAGAAGCGAAGGCTGCAAAGGAGTCGTCGGAAGCTCTCCCGCGACTCCTTTGGTTACGGACAACTTCGTCTTCTTTCCTGCCGCCCGCTCAGCTCCCACGTTTGGCGCCTTCCCCTTCGGGGAGGGTTTCTAGGTCCCTTCTCCTCACCCGACCTGTCGAGTGTGGAGGAGGGCGCTAGATACCCCAATGTCGAGTTGTACTCTGGGTCCTCTATCCTTCGTTCGTCTTCGCGCGAGCGGGTAGAGGATCCTGCTAATCACCGACTTTTGCTTCCTCAGTGCGGTTGCGCGAAGGACGACCTCGGACAGGTGTGGGGCATCGTTGGGTCTGCAGGGCGTGCCGAGTGTCCAGGGGCTGCTCTACCATCTCGCTGGCTCTGTGGCGGTCACGCATGCTACGGTTACGACCACCACCACGACCCTTTCAACGCCTGGCTATGCTTCACCTCCTCACCTGGTGTACACCCCGCACGCGGTCTCTGTCACACCAACTACATCGGTGCAGGGGCCAGTCGCCGTACCACGGGGGAGTGTGGATGGCCGCCGTCCCTGGGATTTGGCCGTGCTGCTGCCGCGACCAGGTACTTCGTGTGCCCGAAGAGCTCGCCCCTGGACCTCCCACCAGTACCTAGGAGTCTGTGCGTGGTCCGTCCCACCTGGACCGCCTGTACAGCCTGCCGTACCTGCCGTACCTGCCCAGCCGCTGTTCACGGACGTGACGTTACCGACCACTGCTGCCGTTCCTGTACCTGCTCCTGCCGTCTCCACTGCTGTTCCTGTGATGCCTGCACCTGCTGACGTTGTTCCTGTTCCTGGCACCGCTGCTCCCGATGCTGATCTGTTCGGACAGGTGCGTCCGGGCCCTGTTGCTTCGGCAACAGCAGCCCCGGCTCCGCTCTGGATGACAGATCTGACATCGGTCCTGAGGAGGTTTGACGAAGAAGAAGAAGAGGAGGAGAAGGAAGGTGTCGTCGTCGTCTTCATCGTCTTCTTCGTCGTCGTCGTCGTCTGCCGCCTCTTCCCCTTCTTCTTCTAATTGGCTAAGGTCCCCCGCCTAAGAAGAAGAAGGTCGCCTCCCCCCCCCCCCTAAGAAAGGTCTCCTTCGGGAACTTCTAAGGGCCCGTCTCGCTCTGGTGAGACGGGGGGTTCTTCCGCTGGTCACCCTGCTCCTTCGGGGCAGGACCCGTCTCTTCTTCCGCAAGGAAGAAGACTACGGGGACCAGAGGAGTGCCGGCTAACACCGGCACTTCCTCACCTGCTGTTAGTGGTTCGACCACGGCAGCAGGATCCCTCTCGTTCGCGAGAGGTACCGAGTGTACGGTCGCCTACCAGCGACCGTGCAGCTAGGAACCAGACCTCTGAGCCAGCTCAGCGTCAGGTTCACGGCACGGAGCGGAAGAACTGGTGACAGCCGCTCACGCGACTCTCACCAGACCAGCTCTCGCTCTCGCGGCGAGCAGCTGGCTACCCGGGCGGACGTGACGGTCCATGACCGGCCACGGGCTGAGGCTGGGAAGAGGTCCCCAACCCCCCGTTCGCCAGGCGCACCAGCCACGGCTGGTACCCGAGCGACGTGATGCGCCGTGAGGATACGCACCGGTCTCACCGTGACAGTGGAGCTCGCCGGTCGCCTGACCGTCACTCTCACAGAGAGCGATCGGGTACGGCAACCAGCACCAGCTCCTCTGGACACACGAGACCGGGGCCGCGCTGTTCTCGGTCCAGCCGTTCTCCACAGCGAGACGGCTCGACTAGGCCCTGCAGCTCGATCGCCACCGCGGGTTGACGATCGCCTGCAGTCTTCCAAGCCCACTGGTTCTGCCAGCGAGCGAGAAGGGAGCGTCAGGTCTGCCTCTCCCATACCTTCAACCTCCTCAGGTTACACCGGGAGGGGCGAGGTATTTGAGGAGTGATCGTGAGGGGTGCGCCCCTCAGGATCCCACCACGTCGTCCTACGTACCAGGCACGGTTCTCGGACCAGCCAGGTCGTATGCACAAGTGGCTGGAGGAGACCGAGGAGGGGTCTGTTCCTCCCCTCGAGGGAGGAGGGTCTCGGGAGATGCTCCTGTTTGAGGGACTGGATGGTCCGACTCCGCAGGACGCAGTCACTCCTGAGATCCAGAGGAACTTTGCCGAGGTTATTGCGCTGATTCGTCAGCACAACGACCTCGCGGAAGGATCGCCGCTCCCACCATCCGAGCCCACGTCCCGGCTCGAGTCGTTCTGGGGCCCGAAGAGGGAACCCAGACCGACGGTGGGTTTGCCGCGTTCCGAGCTTGCCGACTCAGTGCTGGACCAGGTAGAATCGCTTTGTCTCCGGGCAAGACGGTTCTCTCAAGTCTGGCAGGTCGAGCAAGCTGCTTCCACCTCCTCTGCTGCGACAGCGGCGTTTTTACGTGCCATCTGAGGACCCGATGCCGCCCAAACAGGTGAACCCGGAGTTAGCCAGGCTGACTCCGGGTGTGTCTCTGCAAGCAGCTCCTGTCCGAGAACCTATGGTTCTCTCGCAGCAAGAGGCACTCGGCCTGGAATCTACTGCCATGGCAGCTTTCCAGGCCGTCTCCTGGTTAGATCTGTGGTCCCTCACAGTATCTAAGGTCGCAGCCAACTCCGGGGGAATTTCTCCGCCAAGATGACTCGGCCTTTAGGAGACTTTGCCAGTCTGGGGGAAGAGCCATCTCCTTCCTTGCCCACCAGACGGTGAACCTGTGGGCCAACCTGGTTCTCCGACGTAGGACGCTGTCCTTACTCGGGTTTCCAGGGCGGCCGGGCGTGAAGCGGCGTTGGGACTTCGCAACGGACCTTTACGGAGTTCCACGTCTCTCTTCCCCAGGAGAGATGGTGGACGCTGCGGTGGACAGACGGCGCACTGATGACAGTGACCGTTCTGGTGGTTCACCAGGCAGTCTCGAAGGCTTCTGGGCAGCCTCGGGACTGCGGCCAAAGTCAAAGAGCTCGGCTAGCGCTTCCTCGGTGGCTAAGACGGTAGCTGCGTCGAAGCCCCGGGGAAAGACTCTGTCTTCTTCGACTTCTACAAAGGGGAGCCGTAACCAGCCCTCCTCCCAGCCCTCCTCCTCCCGTGGAGGCTCTGGGAAGAAGTCGAAGAAAGGGGTGAAACGCTAGGGACGGCATTCCCCCTCATCCTGCTGCCGGAAGTGGGGGGTGCCTGCCAGCCAGTGGGCAACTTGGCAGCGCTACGGCGAACCGAGACCTGGATTGTAGATGTCCTTCGGGAGGGATATCTATTACCACCCTTCGAATCTCGGCCACCCCTCACCTCCAACCCAACGGTCCAACAGCAGTCGTACGTTCCAGGGTCATCGAAGGACGTAGCATTGAGACAGGAGATCAAGGACCATGCTGAGCAATGAGAGCTGTAGAAATCGTCACGGATCAGTCACCGGGCTTTTACAGTAGACTCTTCCTGGTGGAAAAGTCTACGGGAGGCTGGCGCCCGGTGATAGATCTCTCTCCTCTGAACCGGTTTTTTTGTTCGCCAGACCCGGTTCACGATGGAGACGGCACGGCACGTTCAGTGCTCGACTCCATCAGGGAGAACGATTTCATGCTTTCAGTGGACTTGAAGGATGCGTCTTTCCAAATACCCATTCATCAGTCCTCCAGAAAGTACCTCCGCTTCATCCTCGACGGGACGGTGTACCAGTTCAGGGCACTTTTGCTTCGGTCTCTCAACCGCCCCACAGGTGTTCACAAGCGAGTGTTCACTCTGGTGTCTGCTTGGGCCCATTCGCACGGGATTACGTCTGAGTTGAGGTATCTCGACCGATTGGTTAGTCCTGGCGAGCTCCCGCTCGCAGTTGCTACAGGACAGGGATCGACTGCTCGAGTTCTGTCGCGATCTGGGATCGTTGTGAACTTCGAAAAGTCCGATCTCGAGCCCAAGCAGAGGATGAAGTACCTGGGTATGCTGATCGACACGGTAGCAGGTGAGTCTTCCCCGCAGACTCGCGGATCAGCAAGATTCAGGGAGGCAGCCAACCAGTTTTCCTGTCTCGGCAGGAACAGGTAGCTCAGCGATGGCAAGTCGTGATCGGACACCTGTCGTCACTGCGAGAAGTTAGTCCCTCACAGGCGTCTTCACCTGCGGTCTCTTCAGTGGAGACTAAAGGAAAAAAAAAAAAGAGATTGGTCACAGGCGACGGATCCCCCAAGCTTCCAGTGTCACTGACACCGGAGGTGAGGAGGACCTAGCCTGGTGGCTGGACGACAGGAACCTCTTAAGAGGAGTGCCTCTGCGCACTCCCCCCCCGGACATGCAGCTGTTCTCAGACGCATCGACCGAGGGATGGGGCGCACACCTGGAGGAGTTGCTGACTTCAGGAGTGTGGGACGAGAACGACAAGCACCGTCACATCAATGTACTGGAACTCAAGGCAGCGTTCCTCGCTCTCCGAAGAGTTCCAGGACCGCTTGATGGGACACACAGGTGTTGATGTGCGACAACACCACGGTAGTGGCTTACGTCAACAAACAGGGGGGCCTAGTGTCTCTCCCGTTGTACCAGTTGACTCGGCAGGTGCACGAGTGGGCCGAGGCACACTCAATAGAGCTGTCGGCACGCTACATTCCAGGGAAGAGGAATGTAGTAGCAGACACGCTCAGCCGTCCGGGATCAGGTGATAGGGACCGAGTGGTCTCTACACCAGGACGTGGCGGAAAGGCTCTTCGACCTGTGGGGCGACCAGTCGTGGATCTGTTCGCCACCCGGCACAACAGGAAGCTCCAGGTATTCTTCTCGGCCGTGCCGGACCCATAGGGCAGCTGCAGAGGACGCTCTTCAACACCCGTGGGACAACCTCTTCGTCTATGCCTTTCCCCCGTTCAGCCTGATTCGCAAGGTGATCAGTCGAGCACTGGTCACCCCAAATCTCAGGATGATCCTGGTGGCTCCCAAATGGCCACAGGCCATTTGGTATCCGGACCTGCTGGCTCTTCTCGCAGGAGAACCGAGAGAGATTTCCCCCTTGGCACAACCTTCTCGCCCAGCCACAACGTTGAGCGTTACCACCGAGCAGTCCAGTCCTACGTCTTCACGGCTGGCTGTTAATCCACCATCTCTTGCGAACGAGAGGCTTTTCTCGTAGCGCAGCAACAGAGATGGCTGGAAACGTCCGTCAGTCCTCTGCAGCTGTGTACCAGAAGTGGGCCGTCTTCTGTGGTTGGTGTCGTAGACGGGGTCTATCTCCTCTCAGAGCCACTCTTCAGCAGGTAGCGGATTTCCTCGTTTTTCTTCGCCGAGAAGAAGTCCTCTCAGTCCCCACAGTCAAAGGATACAGAGCCGTCCTGGCTCTCGTCCTGAAACTGAGGGGATTGGACATCTCGAACTCGTTCGAGATCTCCTTGCTTATGAGGAGCTTCGAAAGGTCTTGCCCACCTAGGGAACTCAGGCCCCCTGCGTGGGATGTGACTCTCGTCCTTAGGAGTTTGACTCGAACGCCGTTCGAGCCACTCCGAGAGTCGTCAGACAGGGATCTGACCCTCAAGACCCTCTTCTTGCTGGCCCTGGCATCGGCGAAGAGAGTAGGGGAACTTCATGGTCTTTCCTATGATGTACAACACTCCAGGGGATGGGGATCTGTGACGCTCGATTTCGTCCCGAACTTCGTTGCGAAGACTCGGAAACCGTCGGTCCCTGACGACAGGTTCGAGTCCTTCACGATTCCCTCCCTAATGGACTTCACCGATAATGATGCGGATTGAGATGCTGCTTTGTCACCTGTGAGGGCGCTACGGCGCTATCTGAAGAAAACTCGACACCTCAGGCCCGAGTGTCGACGCCTCTTGTTAGCAGCACCGGGGTAACCAAGAAAGAAGTATCCAAGAAACACTCTTTGTTTCATTCTGGCTGCGTGAGGTCATCAGGAGGCGTATGAGGCTGATGGTAGTGACGACATCCGTACGTCCCGTCCGAGAGCTCACGAAGTCAGAAGTATTGGCCCCTCGTTGGCGTTTCGTAAGAACTTCTCCGTGGCGCAGGTCCTGAAGGCAAGGGTCTGGTCTAACCAGACTACCTTTACGTCCTTCTACCTTCGGGATATTGCCCACAGGTCCTTGGATACCTTTTCCTGGGACCCGTGTGGCTGCTCAACAAGTTGTGTAGCAAACCCAGACCCTCGCAGGCTGAAACAGCATCGAGTCCTGGTGTGATGTGTGGATGGATGTGTGAATGAGTGAGTGACTGACTCCCTCTTCCCGTCTTTTCCTCCTCCTCTACCTGTGGGCAGAGGGCCACGGTCGTCACTACGCTGGATGAGGACGAGATGCAGGTGAGCTATATGACAGAGCCCCATCCTATCCCTTTCACTAGGGATAGGAGCAGAATATCCACCACTTCCTCCTACAAGGGGGGGGGGGAAGTGGATGCCTACAAGAGTCAACCCATGACTTTTATATTTGCTCCTGTAAGGAACAAGTTCTTACATTGCTGGTACGAAGAGATACGCTTGCCTCTCTCTTAGTACTCGGTCCAGAGGTCTGACCATTGATCCTGCGGTGCACACCCCGATCAATCGGACAGAGGCTTGGATCCCTCCCTCGCTCTTACGACCAGGGAGACTTCCAAGGTTGGGCGAACACCAGTCTGTTCACAAAAGACTCAGATTCCTCCCACCAAGAAGTGAGTCTTCCTATTGTAAAAGGACCGAAGGTTTGTATGCCGTGTCGGAACAAATGACAATTTGTCCAAAATTGCATTTTTCCTAACTATACAAACCTGAGGTCCTTTTACACATAGCCCCACCTCATGCCACCCCTCACTCTGCAGTTTTTGCTTGGGCCAAAAGCAAAAGTGATTTGTTTACCTCCCAGTCGCGCGCGCGCGCCTGTCGGACAAGCAGTTAACTACCGAACCCCTTGTTCGAAAGCTTACGACCTATCCAGCTGCCGCTAGTACCTTCCTATTGTAAAAGGACCTCAGGTTTGTATAGTTAGGAAAAATGCAATTTTGGACAAATTGTCATTTTAAGCATACCATTCAAAAGATTGAAGTTTCGTCAACATAATGTGATATATGAAAGCCCCATATGAACTAAAATAAGCATTTGAGCTCTTCGTAAAATATGTTTTCAAGGCAGTTTTGGAATCCAACATGGCGGCAATTGCGTGGCTGGCTGTTCTAACCACAGACAATCCACCATCTTTCCCAGCCTTCCCAGCACTCGTTCGAATAATGTTAGCGTATATATGTAACGATTATTGATCTTACTCAAGATTGCAGTTGAAATCAGCACAATAAAACAACATTTTGTTGGCTATATTACTGAAAGTATAAAACTTTTTATTCCTTGGGTCATGGTTTGAACTGAATTCATTTTTACCTTGTAATCGGTGGTTTTATTTTTACTGCCATCACAACTGAAACTCCACAGTGCTTATTTGATTGTAATTATACACATTTTGGTCTTAGTTCACTCCAAATTGCACTTGAACCATGTTGCTGTTCCTGGTTCCTAAGCACTCACTCCACAAACACAGTTACGAGCAGCAGACGACTACACACTTTGAGGTGCAAAGCTTTATTCCCTTAATTGTTTACTTTACTCATTATTTAGTTTAACTTTACTTTGTTACTTCAAAATGTTTATTTAATTCATATCTATTATCCCTTTTTAGCAAACAAATTAACCCCAAAAAATTACATATCGTTCTGAAGTACGAGCAGACGACGGCTAAAAGACTCATCGATGCCAATCTAGTGGAGCTTCACACATACGCCGATGCATTTACAAACTGTTTCCATGAATTCTAGTTGTCATAGTAATGCAGTAATGATAAAATTGCTCTTAATATGTATGTATACTACAAATAGATACGCTAATTTCACTTATTTTCCCAGTTTTGTGTAAGTCTTATACCCAGTTTGCAGGGTAAACACATACCAATTGACAACACTGATAAACGATTGAAGAGCGCAAAACGGCGCAAAGAATGCCGTAGTCCCCTTGAATAAGTACTGGTTAGAGGTCGGGTTTACGATTGTTGTGATGAAAGTGCCCCAGCGTCTATGGGTACAAGTGGTGTGTGGATTTAGCACAGGAAATGGGAAGTTTGTTGATACAAGCGACTCCGCAAACATTGAGATGGCGTCAATCTTCTAAACTTTTTTATTCGTAAGTAAAAATTTCGAAAGCGTTTTGGGGTAGTGTGCACTGTTTAAATCTTTAAATATGGCCTTAATTTCTAACTATGGAGAAAATACTTACTTCGTAAGGAGAGTAGAGATCTTGAGCTCCTGTTATCACCACCAACAACTCATGACTGATGACCATCTCTGGTGTCAGGAGGTGTTAAAGTACTTTTTCAGAGGGTGGCCAAAACTGCGGTGGCCGGTCCACTCAGTTGTTTACCCTATGTAGAATATTGACGCCATCTCGATGTTTGCGGAGTCACTTGTGTCGACTAACTTCCCATTTCCTGTGCTAAATCTGCACACCACACGTACCCGTAGACGCTGGGGCACTTGTTTCACAACAATTGTAAACAATGATGCCATCTGCCCTCAAGTCCAAGGAAACGGACAATTTTTCGGGAGGAAAGAAGGGTGCGCAGGATAATTTTGAAATAAATAGTTAAGCATCAGTGTAAGGTTATGAATTACATAAATTTATTACATATTCATGATAATTAATTTGAAAATATTCGTTGTTGTAAAAGTAACTAGATTCCTGACTTACTAAATCAGTGTAGCCAATTTTTATGTGTTTACCCTGCAAACTGGGTATAAGACATACAAAACTGGGGAAATAAGTGAAATTAGCATATCTATTTGTAGTATATATACATATTAGAGCAATTTTATCATTATTGCATTATTATGACAACTAGAATTCATGGAAACAGTTTGTAAATGCATCGCCGTATGTGTAAAGCTCCATTAAATTGGCAATAATGAAATTTTGCCTTTCCTAGCATGCAAGCATTAAAGTTTACATTTATTTCAGGCTTAAGTACAATTGTTAAAATTAAAAAAGTCAACATAATAATGTACACTTGAATCAATGAAAAGTGCAATAAAAAAAAAAATATATAAAATTTTAGTCATAAACAATTCACTAATCTGTCATCTGCTCGCCGGTGCTTTTGGCAGCCATATATATGTACGTACAAGGTATCCATAAAGTCTCAATACCATTACAAGTAATTATTGCTCAGAAACCATATAACAGAGTAATGCAGTTTTTTGTAGAATGTTCAAGAGCACTTCATTCTAAAAAAAACCTGCATTACTCTGTTATATGGTTTCTGAGCAATAAATACTTGTAATGGTATATTGAGCCTTTTTGGATACCCTGCACATTAAGACAAAAATTGTTCGTGCCATGGCTTTACTGTCAACACACTCAACATATTTCAAGTGCAATTTGGAGTGAATTAAGAACAAAATGTTTAAAATTACAATCAAATAGTACTGTGGAGTTTCATTTGAGGTGGCAGTAAGGATAAAACCACCGAATACAAGGTAAAAATGAATTTCAGTTTAAACCATGACCCCAGGAATAAGAAGTCTCATACTTTTACTAATATCGGCAACAAAATGTTCTTTTATTGTGCTGATTACAACCGCAATCTTGAGTAAGATCAATAAACATTACATATATACGCTCATACTTTCACTAATATTGGCAACAAAATTGTTTTATTGTGCTGATTACAACCGCAATCTTGAGTAAGATCAATAAACATTACATATATATGCTAATATTGTGCAAATGAGCGCTGGGACGTGGAATCGATGCTGGCTACGAAAGGGACCGGATGCGGAAGACGCCATATTGGATTTTAAAACTGCCTTGAAAACACATTTTACGAAGACTTCACATGCTTATTTTAGTTCGTATGGTGCAGTCATATATCACATTATGCTGATGAAACTTCAATCTTTTGAATGGTATGTTTAAAGATGTAATTGTATTCTTGTTACACCAATTAGAGATTGAGTGAATAAGGGTGATCTACCTGAGTATGATGGATTCAAGGCAGTTGTTTCCCCTAAGGCCATAATTTCAGATTTTCGGGAAGGTGGTTGCGCTATGGTAGAGGCCGGCTATTAGGTATTTTACCCTATAGGCTTGGCTATACAGGTGTTGGTTAACATATTTAAGCTAAACTTACCCAATATACTAGTTATCACCAAAGTTATTACCAAAGTTAACCTAACACTTAGTAGGCTAGGCAATTTGGTTTCAAACTGGTGTTCCCCCACTTTATAAATGACTGAGCAGCGACATAGGGCAAATCACCGCTGTGCGGACAGGCGGACACCGTGCCAGTGCGTGGTCACTTTCCCAAACTTTGATACTTCCAGTATCCTGAATTAGACGCCAGTCATAACCCAACCAGTGTGGAAGCAACAGCTTGAGACATCTACTTTCCTCTCGAAGTGTGTTTTCTCTCAAGTCACAAAATAATGCCATAATTTCCGGTTAAACAAAAGTTAATGAAAGTCTAGCCATGGGCATTGCAAACCTACCTCCATGACACTTTCTAAATTTTACTTAACACACCCTATGTGTAGAAGATTGACGCCATCTTGATGCTTGCGGAGTCACTCGTGTTAACAAACTTCCCATTTATTGTGCTAAATCTGCACACCACCTGTACCCATAGATGCTGGGACACTTTCTGCACAATAATCTTAAACAAGGGTGTATTGGCCTCAGAACAGCTAAACTTAGCGATTGTTCAGTAAGAAGAAGAAGAAGAATGCGCTAGATAACATCTAAATAATTAGTTAAAGACCAGAATAAGGTTATGAATTGCAAATATTTATTACGTATTCATGATAGTTCATTAGAAAATATTCGTTGTTGTAAAAGTAACCAGATTCTTGACACAAATTTCATCGGTTTTGCTGTGAACATTAGCTACGATGTTGTTCGCGCTTTCCAATTTTTTTATCAGTGTTGCCACTTGTTTTGTGTTTACCCTCCAAACTTTGGATAGGAGTTACAAAAACTGTGGAAATAAGTGAATTTAGCGTATCTAATTGTATGGCAGTAAGGACAAAACCACCGATTACAAGGTAAAAATGCATTTCAGTTCAAAACATGGCCCAGGGAATAAGACGTCTCCTACTTGCACTAGTATAGGCAACAAAATGTTGTTTTATTGTGCTGATCACAACTACAATCTTGAGATAATATCAATAAACGTTACATATATACACTAGTATTGTTCAAAATGAGTGCTGGGAAGGACATGTCCACCAGTGAATGCTCGGATTGTGCACTCAATGATACCATGCCATATTGGATTTAAAAACTGCCTTGAACACGTATTTTACGGAGACCTCACATGCTTATTTTACTTCGTATGACAGTTTCATATATCGCATTTTATTGACTAAACTTCAATTTTTGAATGGTATGCTTAAATATTGAATTCTATTATTGTTTCACTAATTAAATATAAAGTGAAAAAGTGACTTTGGCAGATCAATGTCCGCACAGCGGTGTTTTACCCTAGCAGCCACCTCTCTCAGAATGTGGCCACTTCCTGAAGAAGCGCTTGAATTATACCATTATTTTGTAATTAAGGAGAAAACTTACTTCGAGAGGAGCGTCGAGGTCTCATTGAGCTGCTTGGAGGGGAATCGGCCCATTTCGTCACCAGTCCTGTTCATCACCATTTTTTTATCCATTTCATCACCCACTGCACAGTAGGCAACTCTCAGCTATACCCCCACTCCACTATAAGATAAGGTGAGTGCCAACCAGAGGCAATATCTTCCTGCAGCAGCTCTCTTGTTAGGAAAACACAAGCATTACAATAATACACAGATTTTTATATTCTGAATCCATTACCATTACTAATGTATTTTTATTGTAGTGTCTTACCGAACAATTATAGAGCCGTGATTTCCACGAGCGGCAGGATACTAAATTCAAATTTAGCGCGTCGGTGTCGCCAACACTGGTGGTGATGACGTCATCTCCTCCACTCGCAGGGAGAACCAGGTACAACTGCCCAGGTGAATCCAATTCTTTTCCTGCCGGCGTCCGGTGAACATCGGTGGTCGGTGCAGTTGGATGACTTTTTTGTGGATTTGATCTTCGGAATTGGTGAAGTACTCTTTTTTGGCGTTGTTGTTATTTTGCTTTTTACTTAGGCGTTGCCATGTCGGATTCTAGTCCGTCGGGAGTTAGGTTTTGCATCTCAGGATGTAAAACTAGATTATCCAAGTTAGAGTATGATTCTCACACTAAATGTGTTAAGTGTAGGGGACAGGTTTGTTCAGCAGATCGAACATGTAACGAGTGTAGTGATTGGACTGATTCTCAATGGAAGTTTTTTAGTTCATACTCGGAGAAATTAGCTAAAGACAGAATTAGAAAAGCAGCGCTTAGGGAAAGTAGACTTAGCTCTGCTTCGTCTTGCGATGCATCTGTTCCTTCTGTTTCTCCTCAAATTGTTATGTCTCCTTTAACTACACCTCCTATTCCTCCTACTAATCCCACTTCTCCGGCTTCCCGTGTAGTTTCTTCCGACACCATTGCCAGTCTGGAATCGAGGGTTAGATCAGAAATTTTCGGTACTAGCGAATACGGTTTTGCAACTTGGTAATTCAGTTAAGACGTTTTTGGAGAAAGCGGCTTCAGGTAAGAGTGTAGTTGAGGGTGCGTCTGTCTGTCCTGACACGTCTCCTAGACAAAGGTCACTGTCCAGCTCCCCCGCACCGGGGAGAAGACATACCGGAAGTCCCAAGGGAGTCGATCGGGATTTGCCCACAGACAGGCGCCTCTCTTGTTGAGCGTGTTGCGCCTCAACAGGGCTCGGTTAAGCGTTGGAAAGGTGTTGCGGTCAGACGCCTTTCGAATGATTCAAGCGATTCGTCTCCGGTCGCGCGGCGCTCTTGGCGAGATTCGCTCCGTTTCGCGTCCCTTAAAGAGGCGTTCAGGCGCCGATTCTTCGCCTCCTCCAGTCAAGCGGTATAAGGAGCCTGAGAGTAGGGTTCGCCGCGGCCGTTAGCGGCTCGTTCGTCGCCTCAATCTGTGCCTTTTTCGGCTCCATCTACTAGTAGAGATTGTGGTTTTAGCGCTGTAGCTAGCAGTTCTAAGGGTGTTTCTTTAGGCGCTTTTTCGTCTGTTACGCCTGTTTCGCCTCGAATTTCGGCGGCTCCGAGCGAGGCGCAAGTAGTTTTTCCGCCTCCTGCTGAACATTTAGGCTCTTCCAAGCCTACGTTAACTGTTTTTGATTCGTCTCTGGCGCCTTTGCGCAAGCAGTTAGAGATGTTAACCCAACTGGATGAATGAGTCCAAGGGTGGTTCGAAACCTCAGATCCGGTTGTAGTTCCGTCTACTTCTTCGGCGGTATCAGAGAATGAAGAAGAAGTAGAGGAGGAGGATTCACATCACCTCTCGTGTTATTCACGTCTCCTTAGATTTCTTCTGGTATCTTATCCAGATTATTTTGAGAAAGCGGCTCCGCGCTCCCCAACTTCGACTTTTTTGATGAGGAGGAAAACTTCAGACCCTCTCCTCCCAAAACTTGTTCTATCTAAAGCGGTTAGACATTCGTTGAAAGAGACTGAGAAATGGATGTCTATGAAAAGAGACTTAGGGAAGGCTCTTTTTTGCTTACCCTCCCTCTAAGTTTGCTTCGTAAGAGGTATAGGTTTTTTATGTAACTGGGGAAGCTCCTTCTCTGGGAGTTTCTGCCTCCTCCCAGGGAGACTTCTCCAGTTTAATCGACTCCTCTAGAAGATCTGCTTTCGCCGCAGCGAAAGTTTTCTTTACAGCGCCTGAGTTGGACCACGTTGTAAAGAATCAATTTAAACTTTTGGAAGTCTTTTAGCTTCCTTGATTGGACTAATTGGCGCTTTAGCGGCCAAGATCGAAGACTGTCCTTCTCTTTCTCAGGAGTTAGCGGAGGATTGGATTGGTGTTCTGTCCTGTGCGGACAAATCCATTAGGGATGGATGTGATGAGTTAGCTTCGCTCATCGCCTTTGGTACCCTTAAGAAAAGGCAACTTTGGCGCTCCTTTGCTTCTAAAAGGGTTACGTCCCAACAGAAGTCTGCTCTCTTGTTTGCTCCTTTTGTGAAAGATAACCTCTTTCCAGACGATGTAGTGTTGTCAATTTCGTCTGCGCTAGATAAGAAATCTACTTCGGATTTACTGGCACAGTCTACTAAGAGGCCTCCTGTGGAGACTGTTCCTTCGGTTTCTCCTCTGGCCCAAGTGCCTTTTCGAGGGAGAAAACCAAAGCGCTTCTTTCGGCCGAAGTCGAATTTGCGACCTCAGTCTAAGGCCTCGGCCAAGGTTAACAAACCTTCCAAATGAAAGCTCGGTTCCATGCACCAGTGGGAGCCAGGCTGGCTCTGTTTTGGGAGGAATGGGAAAACAGAGGAGCAGAAGCCTGGGTAGTACAAGTACTCAAGTTCGGCTATCGTATTCCTCTCGTTTCACCTCCCTCGCTCTCACCTGTGCCAATTCCATTCCAGGCATACTCTCCGGGCTCAGACAAATTTCTGGCGCTAGCCGCAGAAGTGGAAGCGTTTGTTCTCAAAGAAGCGATAGAACAGATAGAAGAGGATTTATCCTCCAGGCTTTTACAATCGCCTTTTTTGTAGTCCCCAAGTCATCAGGGGGCTGGAGGCTGGTTTTGGATGTGAGCGCCCTGAATTGCATGTCCAGAAAACAAAATTTCATATGGAGACCACTCGGTCGGTTTCTGGAGTCCATCAGACAGGGGATTGGATGGTCTCTCTGGACATGCAAGACGCTTATTTTCACATTCCGATACATCGCGAATCTCGGAAGTACCTGAGGTTCATGTTCGAAGGCAAGGTGTTTCAGTTTCGGGCGCTTTGCTTCGGACTAGCGACCGATCCTCAAGTTCTCACCAGGGTTCTATCCCCGATAGGAAGCTGGCTGCACATATTAGGAGTAAGAATCTCCCTCTATCTGGACGATTGGCTTCTCCGGTCGGAATCAGAGAGTCGGTGCATGAAGGACCTTGGAACAACTCTGGATCTTGCCAGAAAGTTAGGAATTCTGGTCAACAAACAGAAGTCCAGTTGGTTCCATCTCAGAGCATCCTTTATTTGGGGATGATTCTGAATGCTCAAGTTTTTCGGGCTTTTCTGTCCCCGAAGAGGGTTCAAGGCTGTCTGGAGACAGTTCAGGAGTTCTAGGACAAAAAGGTAAGTTCTGCCAATCAGTGGATGAGGCTCCTGGCAAATTGACGTCAGTGGAGAAATTTGTGACGTTGGGAAGACTGCACATGAGACCTCTGCAGTTTTTCCTGAGAGCCTCTTGGTGCAGGAAGACACAACCAGACTCGATTACCTTTCCTGTCACAGATCAAATAAAAGAGGACCTAAGGTGGTGGCTCTCTCGAGCAAGGTTGGAAGAAGGGTTAGATTTACGACCCATCCTCCCGAACCTACAGTTCTTTTCCGACGCATCGGACACAGGTTGGGAGCCCTACTGGGAAATCAACGGACTTCAGGAGCTTGGTCGGAGAAGGAGAAGAAGTTCCACATAAATGTAAAGGAACTGTTAGCAATTTTTCTTGGGGCTAAGACAGTTTCGGAGCTTAGTAGAAGGTCGAGTAGTGGCAGTGCATTCCGACAACTCCACGGCTCTCTCGTACGTGCGGAAACAGGGGGGGACTCAGTCTTTCTCTCTGTACGAAAGTAGCCAAGGATCTCCTCCTGTGTTCAAACGAAGCGAAGGTTCAGCTAGTCCTGAGATTTGTTCCGGGAAAGATGAACGTCCTGGCGGACGAGTTAAGTCGTCAACAGCAAGTGTTACCTCTGGAGTGGACTTTGGACAACAAGATTTGTCAGAAACTTTTGGCGCCTTTGGGGACGACCGTCAATAGACCTGTTCGCGACATCAAGGAACAACCGTCTTCCTCTCTTTTGTTCTCCAGTCCCAGATCCTCTAGCTTGGTCGGTGGACGCAATGCTGTTGGATTGGTCGGGTCTGAAAGCTTATGCATTCCCTCCGTTCGGTCTAATAACAGAGGTGCTGAACAAGTTCATTTCGCACAGCAATGTAACACTAACGTTAATCGCTCCCTTTTGGCCCAGGAAAGAGTGGTTCCCGGACCTTCTCCAGTTGTTAGTAGACTTCCCCAGACTTCTTCCTCCAGAGAAGTGGCTTCTCAAACAACCTCACTTCAAGAGGTTCCACCAAAACTTGTCCGCTCTAGCTCTGACAGGGTTGGGTTCAGAACTGTCGGAATCTTGTCAGAGCGAAAGGATTTTCAAGAAGAGCTGCAGAAGCTATCGCTCGTTGTAGGAGAGAGTCTTCTAACAAACTCTATCAAGGGAAGTGGAGAATCTCAGAGAGTGGTGTAGAAGTGCTAAAGTCTCTACTTTCTGCGACCTCTTTAACAGAAATAGCAGATTTTCTTTCTTCTATTTTCTTAGGAACTCTAAGAAACTGGCTCCTTCGACGATCAGAGGATATAGAGCCATGCTCTCTTCGGTTTTTCGACATCGAGGTTGGATATTTCCTCCAATTCAGATCTGTCGGACCTCATTAGGTCTTTCGAAACCACTAAGCTCCCGCAAGATACAGTGGCTTGGAACTTAGATGTGGTGCTTAAGTTCCTCATGGGGCCACCGTTTGAGCCTTTGAAGTCGGCTTCACTCAGGAACTTGACTAAGAAGGCACTTTTTCTTATTGCACTAGCTTCTGCTATAAGCGTGTCAGCGAATTGCACGCTATAGACAAAAGAGTAGGTTTCTCTCAAGGCAATGCTGTATTTTCGGTATCTTTGACCTTTCTAGCCAAAAATGAGAATCCTTCTAACCTCCTTGGCCGAGGAGTTTTGTGGTAAGGAACTTATCTGATTTGGTTGGACATGAGGAGGAAGAAAGGCTCTTATGTCCACCAGTCAGGGCTATTAAGCAGTATCTGTTTGCCACTAAGGGTATTAGAGGACAATCTTCTAAGCTCTGGACCTCGGTTCAAAATCCTCTCGTCCTCTTTCTAAGAATGCTATATCGTTCTTTATTAGAGAGCTTATCAGGGAAGCTCACTCGCAGTCCGAGAACGACAATCTTTCCGTTCTGAGAGTTAAAGCTCACGAGGTTAGAGCAGTGGCAACTTCTTTAGCATTCAGAAAGAATTTATCTTTAGCTTCGATTCTTCAGAGCATTTTTGCGAGTCATTATCTCAAAGAGATAGAAACGGTTTTCGAGAATTGTAAAACGTTAGGTCCGGTGGCGGTTTCTGGCATGGTGTTGGGAGAAACGGCACAGGGGTCGTCACCTCTATGCTAACTTTTCACCTTGAATAGGTTGTCGAGTTCAAGGGAAGCTGGGGGTACTGAGTACCTGGGATACTCACCAGTCTGTTAGGTCAGATTTTACAATGGTTGGGTATATATGTTTTTAAATCTGGTGTTGGTGACAAATGTTTTGTATGATTGAATTTCTGGTCTTAGCCCAGGGCAAGGGCAATCTTTGTTGTTACTATCCTCCGTCAGTCAGCCTTGACTCACTTGAACTACGGAAGGATTCCACTCCTGTAGAGGCTAACTTTGGTCAAATTCCAATTCCTCTACAATAGTAAGAAGAGCACCGACCAGAGGCAGTAACAGTCTGCTTGAGTGTTTACTGGTATTGCAATAAATGTAACCATTTGAAAATACTAGTGGTCCACTGAATCCCACCTTCCCATAAATGTGTAATCAGCTCTATAATTGTTCGGTAAGACACTACAATAAAAATGAAATTTTCATTATTAAAATGAAGTTTTATTGTATACTTACCGAACAATTATGATTATACCCACCCTCCTCCCCTTAGGTGGACGGACGGGCAGAAAGAATTGGATTCACCTGGGCAGTTGTACCTGGTTCTCCCGCGAGTGGAGGGAGATGACGTCATCACCACCAGTGTTGGCGACACCGACGCGCTAAATTTGAATTTAGTATCCTGCCGCTCGTGGAAATCACGGCTCAATAATTGTTCGGTAAGTATACAATAAAACTTCATTTTAATAATGAAAATTTCATTTTTGGGTATGTACATGCATCCCACCTCCTGCCAGTATTGGAATCAGCAGCGTAATTACGTGGTAAGTTACATATATAAAAATTATGATGTCCGTACACGTTATACAAACCCTTGGTCCTTTACATTAGGAATTACTTTCAGTGTAGGCTGGAAGTCGGTCATAGAGGAATAACTACAAGGTAGTTAGGCAGTAACTGCTTGTCTGATAGTCGGGAGTCCCGCCTGACTGGACGTAAACATTCCACTTTGCTTTCAGCTCCCGTGGTGTACAGACGTGCTTTCGCTTTCTGTCCATTGTTGTCGTACTAAGTTCCAGAACTCTGTGAGATCTATATTTTTCTTTGTGTTTGTGTGTTTTGTTTGCTTGTTTATAATTGCAACATGCAAACCCATGAATTGGATAAGCCTAGTCGCCCCCATTCTCGCAACGCATTTGCCCTGGAGTGGGTGGCAGGAAGTGTGGTAGCTTCCGATCTATAATTGATGTGGATCCTCATGTCCTCTGGGTAAAGTGCCGAGGGCGTGAGTGTTCAACTGGTAATCCTTGTGAAACTTGTCTCTTTGTCAGTGGAGCAGTGGGGAAGATACGAGGGGAGGAAATGATCTCGGGGGAAGTCTTCCAAGGCTTTGTTGGAGTGTTACATGCCTCCAACGACTCCGTTGGTGATTAATCCCTCTTCTTCCTATCCTTGAGGGGACTGTAGTCCAATCCAGGGCACTTTATTTCGGACTCTCGACTGCGCCTCAGGTCTTCATGAGAGCGTTCACCTTGGTGTCTGCTTGGTCCCACTTGGTCGGGATACGTCCTTTGAGGTATCTCGACGACTGGCTTGTCTTGGTGAGTGAGCTCTCGCAGTTGCTACAAGACAGGGATTGGCTTTTCGATTTTTGTCACAATCTCAGGACCGTGATAAATTTCGAGAAGTCAGATCTGATTCCCAAGCAGAGGATAAGGTATCTGGACATACTGATCGATACAGTAGCAGCATGGTCTTCCCCACAGACTCGAGAATCAGCAAGTTCAGGAAGCAGCTCAACTGTTTCTGTCTCGGCAGGAATAGCCAGCTCAGCTTTGGCAGGTCGTGATCGGTCACGTCGTCTCTAGAGAAGCTAGTCCCTCACAGGCATCTTCACCTATGGTCTCTTCAATGGAGACTAAAGAAGTGTTGGTCACAGGCTCGAGATCATCAATCCTTTCTCATCCCTCTAACAGAGGAAGTGAGGAAGGATTTTGCCTGGTGGCTCGACGATAAGGGAACCTCTTAATAGGAGTGGACTTGCACACTCCCCCTCTGGACATGCTTCTGTTTTCAGACACATTGAACGAGGGTTGGGGCGCGCACCTGGAGGAGTTGCTGACTGCAAAAAGCACCTTCACATCAACATTCTGGAACTCAAGGTGGCTTTCCTAGCCCTCCAAGAGTTCCTGGATCGAGTGATGGAAAACACTGTGGTGTTGATGAGCGACAACACCACGGTAGTGGCATATGTCAAGAAACAGTGGGGCCTAGTGTGTCTCCCGTTGCATCAGTTGACAGTGTAGATGCACGAGTGGGCTGCAACACATTCGGTAGAGCTGTCACCCAGGTACATTTTAGGCAAGAGGAATGTGTGGCAGACAAGCTCAGCCACCAGAATCAGGTGGTAGGGACAGAGTGGTCCCTACACCCAGACGTGGCAGAAAGGTTGTTCGACCTGTGGGGCCTTCCAGTGGTAGATCTATTTGCCACCCGGCACAATAGAAAACTTTGGGTTTTTTCTTCCATGGTGCCGGACCCATGGGCAGCTGCAGAGGACGCATCTCAGCCTGATTACAAGGTGATCAGCAGAGTGCTGGTCACTAGAAATCTTCGGATGATTCTGGTGGTTCCCAAATGGCCTCTGGCTGTTTGGTATCCCGACCTGTTGGCTCTTCTATCCGAGGTACCGCAAGAGGGAGGGGATCATAAAGGACTCAAAGCTAGAGTCAGGGACCGAAGGATTCTGAGTCTTCGCTACAAAATCTGGGACAAAATAGAGCGTAAGCAAACCCCATCACTTCAAGTGTTTTACACTATAAGACCATGAAGCTCACCTACGCCCTGTGACACAACCTTCTATGTCAACCTCACTTAGAGCGGTACCACTCGGCATTACAGTCCGTGTCTTCACGGCTGGCGGTTATTCACCATCTCTTGCGAGCGAGAGGCTTTTCTCGCCGAGCAGAAACAGAGATGGCAGGATACCTCAGATAGTCTGCTGTGGCAGTGTACCAGGGAAAGTGGGCAGTCTTCTGTAGTTGGTGTCGTGGACAGGGTCTCTCTCCACTCAGAGCCACTCTTCTACAGATCGTGGACTTCCTAGTCTTTCTCATCAAGAGAAGCTCCTCTCTTGTCTCTGCAGTTAAAGGCTGTAGGTCAGCTTTGGCCCTGGTCCTGAAACTACAAGGAGTGGATATTTCCACTTCTATGGAGATCTCGCTCCTTATGAAGAGCTTTGAGAGGTCTTGCCCACCCAGGGAACTCAGGCCTCCTGAGTGGTTGTGACTCTTGTCTTAAATTTGACTGTTGAACCTTATGAGCCTCTCCGAGAGTTGTCAGACAGGGATCTGACCCTCAAGACCATCTTTTTGTTGGCCCTGGCATTGGCAAAGAGCGTAGGTGAGCTTCATGGTCTTATAGTGTAAAACACTTGAAGTGATGGGGTTTGCTTACGCTCGATTTTGTCCCAGATTTTGTAGCGAAGACTCAGAATCCTTCAGTCCCTGACTCTAGCTTTGAGTCCTTTATGATCCCCTCCCTAAAGGACTTTTGTGGTAACGACCTAGGCGAGATGCTACCTCATGCCATTAGAGTACTACGGCGCTATCTGAAGAGAACTTGTCATCTCCAGCCTGAGTGTCGATGCCTCTTCGTTAGCACCGGGGTGACCAAGAAAGAGGTGTCCAAGAACACTATATCTCTTTTTGGCTTCATGAGGTTATCAGGAAAGCGTACTCCTCCTAAGAGAGGTATGACACTGGTACCTTTTGTCCGAGACCCCAAGGAGTCAGAGGTGATGGTCCTACTCTTGCGTTCCGCAAGAACCTGTCGGTTTCACAGGTATTGAAGGCAGGGGTTTGGTCCAACCAGACCACCTTCACCTTCTACCTTCGGGATATAGCCCATAAGTCCTTGGATACTTTTTCCTTGGGACCCGTGGTGGCTGCTCAACAAGTTGTGTAGCTTACCCAGGTCCTCTAACTGGACAAGATTGCATCTTGCTTTATGTAACCATGTGAATGTAGGTGTGAAGGAGAGTGTGACTGGCTTCTCTTTTTCCTTTCATTCGTCTCTCTTCCAATGCACAGAGAGCTGCAGTCGATTCAGGTAAGCTATATTACCGAGCTCCGTTTTATATGTCCCTTCCTTAACAAAGGGGGAAGAGGACATTAGCATGAGACAAATCCAATACTTGTATATTTGTCTTTTTGCTTCTGACTATAAAGTTCTTGTTTGCTATTCATAAGAGGCTACACTTGTCTCCCTCTTATGAATTGGTCCAGAGGTCTGGCCATTGGTCACGCTGTTCCTATACCCCAATTGGACAGAGGCTAGGTTCCCCTCCTCCTCGCTCTTACGACCAGGATGGGAACCTTGGTTGGGCGAACACCAGTCTGTTCACATGACTATCCGATTCCTCCCTCCAATCAGGAGTCTTCCTAATGTAAAGGATTGAGGGTTTGTATAACGTGTATGAACAAATCACACTTTTTTTTAAAGTAAATTGTATTTTTCCTAACTATATAAACCTGAGGTCCTTTACGTACATTTTATTCCCACCTCATGCCACCCATCAATCTGTTCCTGGGCCCTAAGCAAAGTCGGGCGGGACTCCTGACTATCGGACAATCGGTTACTGCCTAACTACCTTGTTATCCTTCTACGACCGATTTCCAGCCTATGCTGAGTAATTCCTAATGTAAAGGACCTCAGGTTTGTATAGTTAGGAAAAATAAATTTTGTTCATGAAACTTAGCTGTATTCTCCAAAGTCCAACAGAATTTCAAAACTTACGACATACGCAGTGGTCGGCCAGGTGGTTAGTACCCATTCCCGCCGCTGGGAGGCGGGTATCAGGAACCATTCCCATTTTCTATTCAGATTTTCTCTGTCGCCGGTACTGTCAACACCTGTTTTCAGTACCTCCGTCTTAGGATTTTGAAACTTCATTGCCGCTTAAGTATCCTAATTGTCTTTTGGTTTTTTTACTTGGATTGTGGCTAAGCATACGCTATCATAAATTTATTTGAATTTGATTGTTCTTTGCATAAGATGTCTGAATCTAGTTCGGCTAGTTTCAGAGTTTGTTGTCTGCAAGGGGTAAGGTGAGGCTACCGAAACCTTCGGTAGATCCTCACTGTGTATGCATGAGATGTAGTACTTGCTTCGGCAGTATATATAATAAAATTGGAAGATTAACGTGAAGCGTTCCACATTTTTCTTAATTTATTAATATATTAAATTTATATTAAGTATTTATATAGAAATGAGTATTAATATACTTTTATGTTTCTTTATTGAAAGATCAATTTAAGAGTGATGTTTGACTCATTTCAAAGGGAAGACGTATGATTCGTATGTACGCAAATTAGAGCATTATAGAATTAGGAGGTTTTCCTCCATGACTGAATCAGTAAACAGTCAGGGTAATGAACCTACTAACCTCCTGTAGACTTTATTTTGCCTAACTCTGTGGTATGGCCTACGGGCCTTGAGGTCGTGTCTGCGAGAGGTAATGCCCTTTCTGTTATTGTGGATTCCATCCGTATCTTGGAATCTAAAGTGCTCTCTCTCCAATCAGTGTTGTGAGTGTAGTGAGGTTGTTAAGTGCCCCTAGTGTTGTCAGATTGGCCCTATAATGCCTCTAGGCCTGGACCTCAGCCGGACTCCCAGGAATCAGGGAATGGGCAAGTCAAAAGCCGAAGGAGGGTTACGGGGACTCCCCACCTATCTGGCGTCCCTTCGGCAGGACCTGAAGACGCTTCCCAGGCTGCCAAAGATCGTGCACGTGCATGAAGCCTAAAGGATTGCTTCTCGTCCTCCGAGGCGTCCTCCCCGTGCAGGGGTTGGAGCTCTCAGAAGGACTCGCGCCCTCTAAACAGAAGCTTATAGAAGAGGACGCTTGACGTCCTCTCTCTCTCTCGTCATGCGTTGCAATCGTCGGGAGAGTTTTGCTGCCTTTCCTCCGCAAAAGAAGACCAGGACGTCATCCGATAATGTCGCTTTCGAGCGCCCCAGTCGCTCCAGGAATAGAACTGTTGCAGTCCCTGTGAGAAGGAAGAAGGCGTCCCCTCGCCCCTCGTCTTCTCACAGGATCAGCCCTTCCTCTGAGAAGGAGTCCTTTCCGACAAAGAAGATCATCCTTTCAATGCAGCAACAACTTGCTTCGTTGCTTGCCGAGAGAGAGGCAGAGCCGCGTCGTCGGAGGAAGGATGATAGACTGCCTATGAAGAGGTCCAGACAGTCTCCCCAAACGTTCTTCTGTCGAGAGAAAGGAACGTCTGTACACTCATAGCAAGGATTGTTTTCCTGCTCCCTAAGACGCTCCCCTCTCCTCTCTTCGTGACGTTCGCTCTGCTGCTAAGCAGGATGTTGTTCAAGCTGCTAAGCTTGATGCCCTGCAAGCTGCTTCGCTTAGCAAGCAGCTCGCCAAGACGCCCCTCGCTCGTCCCTGAGGGACGCTCCATCTGCTACCAAGCATGACGCTAGTTCGGCAGCTAAGCTGGACGCTTCTCAAGCTGCTAAGCTGGACGCTTTGCATTCGGCTTAGTCACGAGCTGCTCGTCTGGATGCCTAGCGTGACGCTTTTCTGGATGCTCGTCAGGACGCCCAGCGTGACTTTTTCTGGACGCTCGTCAGGACACCCAGTGTGACGCTTCTCAAGACGTGACTCCCATCTAGACGCTCTTCATGAAGCTTTCGCATCTGCGCCTGAACCTGCTGAGGCTGTTTTGGAAGACGCACAACCTTATACTCTGAACTCGTCTTCTCAGCAATGCTCCTTATTGAAACTTGGCCCTAAAGGCCTTATACCTCTTCCTTTGGTGGTCTCGTCTGCCGCTCCTGCAGAAGAGGGAGAAGTGAGCAGCTCGTCGGAGGAAGCAAACGAAGAACAACCTTCAACGTCAGCGTCTTCTGACTACCAAGTCTTGGCCTGCTTACTCCGTGCTTCATTTGGAGATCAACTCAAACCCTCGGCCTCTTGCTCTTCTCCTTCTCAGTTATCCTCTTCAAAATCCAGCAAGACTCCGGGATTCGTGAAAATGAGGACTTATCTTTCGACCAAGAGAGCGTTTAAGAAGGTCCATGACTGGATGGAGTCGAGGAAAGCACAAGGAAAGACCTCTTTTGCCCTGCCTCCGTCAAGACTTAACGGCAAGGCAGGTATTTGGTATGAGACAGGGGAGGACGTCGGACTGAGAGCTCCCTCCTCTGCCCAAGGCGACTTTGCCAGCCTGGTTGACGCACCGAGGAGGTCTCTCCTGTCCTCTGCTAAGGTTTCCTAGACATTTTCAGCTCTGCATCACCATCTGAAAGGGTTGTTTAGGACGAAGGAGACTTTTAACTCCTAGATTGTTGTTTCGGAGCCCTGGACCTGCAGTCTCGGACCCCTGACTCTCTTTCTCTCGTAAAACTATCCAACCTGCATGAATAAGGTAGTCAGGTTGGTTCTGATGAGTTGGCGTCTAAAAGGAGAGACTAGTAAACTTAAAGCAGTTTTCGGGGTCATAAAACACCTCTTCTGCATTCAGGACTGCGCTGCTGAAGGGGAATCGTCGGTCCTACCTGCCGTAAGCCCAGTCTTTGAGCAGGAATAAGGCTCCTTCCTCGATTTCTCGAGCAAATAGACTTCCCGATTACGGGAATCGGGAAGTCTATTTGCTCGAATTACTCGATTACTTTGTCATATGAGTGGGTTCCCCCCATTGACAAGATACTGAACGTTTTGTCAGGTAGGGGGGTAAGCCCCCATTGACGAAATATAAAACACTTTGTCACGTAAATGGGTTAGTTCACATTGACAAAGATTCTAATAACATATCACGTAAGCGGGTAAGCTCTCATTGACAAGATTCAGAAGAACCCTCATTCATAGGTCACTACCTCACTGAGGCCATGAAGTCTTCTGTCCTATAACATAAGAAGCTGAGCTGACCTCTTCGGTTCTCGGTTCTAACTTGAGGCTCTCCTTTGACTAATGCTAATTCGTTCTCTTGGCTAAGAGAACGAAGACAGTCGCTCTCCATTCCCTCTCTTCCTCGTCGAGGAGAGAATGTAGTAGGGAGGTAGCTGTCCAAGTGACTACAATACTCTACGTATTTTACCTTCGCGTCATATTACTATTAAGCGATTGTATGGTTCAAGTTATATACGCATACCGTGGTTATCCCTACGGATGGCAACCGAGAGGACTATTATTCTAATTGCATTTAATCGGTAATCCCTGCAAGCTTCCGGGAGTTTCCGGTTTCCCTTTTTAGGTATTTAAGGTATTGTTACGACAACACCAACTCAGCTTCTGTATTTAGCGAAATCTGTTTCGTTTAAATATACCGGCTCGAGAGTTTCTTTCTGCTCGATGATGATGATAAACCTATTCCTTCGTAGAATGGAATAGCTGGCAATTCAGGCGGAATAGTGCGAGACGGCGAACGTAGGCTGCTGTCGCTGTAGAGAAGCTCAGTTCCAGCTGATTCTCTGTCATGCGCGGTCGGTTAAGTCTCTCTCTCCTGCGGGATTGACTGACTAACCGTATCTCTGCCCTACAATCACAGACTTTAGCCTCAGATTGAGGGGAATTCTCGCATGCATGAATGAACATCGCCTTCGCTTTGCGAGAATTTTTTCAACAGAGATATCTCTTAGACCTTTTCGGTTCTGTTTACCGCACTGTAACAGAATTCTGTACGAGTCTACCGTGGCATAGCACTAGAATAATGCACACCTGCTTAGGAAAAGCACAGCCTTATTGGGGAAGGAAACATGCTCGGTGAGGGAAGGGATGATTCTGCTGGGGACCATTTCCTTGCTGGAGAAGTTTGTTTCCCTGAAGAGACTGCAATTCAGACCTCTCCAGTTTTTCCTGCCGGAAAACTGAAATATCATCGAAGATCTGGAAGTGATTCTGAACATCTCTCAGTCGGTCAACGATCACCTAAGGTGATAGAGAGTAGGTGCCAGGCATCTGGAGAGGGGAACAGATGTCCTGGCACATAATCTAAAAGAATTGTAAGCAATTCGGTTGGCTCTCCAGTTCTTCGAAGAACGAGTTTTGGCTGAGTGGTCCAGATCAACTTGGATAATTCCACAGCTCTCGCATATCCCAAGAAGTATCGAGAAACACACTCTCGGTCCCTGTTCGAGTTAAAGAGAGAGAGTCTGTTATGAGCACAGGCACGGAACGTAACGATCCTCAAGAGGTTCGTTGCAGGATTGCAGAACTTCCGTGCGGATCTTCTCGATCGACGGCAGCAACTACTGACGTCCGAGTGGACTCTTCACTTAGAAGTATGTCGAGAGTTGTGGAGACTTTAGGGGCGTCCTTTGATAGATCTCTTCGCAATGTTGAAGACGAAGAGGCTTCCTCTAGACTGCTCCTTTGTTCTCGATCCGGGAGCGGTAGCAATAGATGCCATCCTATGGAATTGAAAGGGGATGGATGTTTAGTCTCTTTTCCCCTATTCAAACTCTTAGGAGAAGTAATAAGATAATTTGCGGTGTCAGAGGGAGCGAGGATGACGCTGATCGCCCCATGTTGGCCTTCGAGCGACTGGTTCACAGAGGTCGAGTCCTTCCTAGCGCACTTTCCAAGGACCCTTCCTGAGAGAGTAGGTCTACTCTAACAGCCTCACTTCGAGAGGTACCACAAAACCCCTCCGCTCTGAGTCTGACTGCGTTCAGACTATCAAGAAGTTGACCAGAGCGAGAGGCTTTTCAAGACTAGTGGCAAGTGCGATTGCCAAGGCAAAGAAGAGCTTTCTATCTTGCAGTGTACCAATCGGAGTGGGCCGTTTTCTGAAGATGGTGCAGGAAGAATGGCTTTTCCTCCACCTAGACCTCTGTGAATTAGATTGCCGTCTTCCCTTTCAGTCTGAGGAATGTGGATAAGCTGGCAGTCCCGACTATTAAAGAATACAGAAGTATGTTGTCGACGGCCTTTAGACTCAGAGATTTGGATCTGTCGAACAACAAAGCCCTTCACGATCTTTGAGGTGTGTTGAAATCTCGAAACTATCTAAATCGAAGCTTCCGGCATGGAACTTAGACGTAGTCTGGAAGTTCCTGATGTCGAAGCCTTTCAAACCTCTCCTTTCTGCAAGCTTAAAGCACGTGACCAGAAAGGCTAATTTTTCTAACACTCTAGCTACGGCAAAGAGGGTTAGTGAGGTTTTAGCCATCAGCAGACATATTGGCTTTAGAGGACATTATGCGGTGTGTTCTCTAAGCCCTTTGTTCTTGGCTAAGAATGAAAACCCGTCTAACCCTTGGCCCAGGAGCTGGGAGATCAAGGGGATGGCACAAATTATTGGGCAAGAGCCAGAGAGAGTCCTGTGCCCTGTCAGGGCTCTCAAGTTTTTCTAGATAAAACTAAAGAGAAAGTCGAGGTCCTTCGGACAATCTGCGGTGTTTCGTAAAAAGACCAGACTTGCCCATGTCAAAGAACGCCCTGGCGTCCCTTTTAGAAGCTCTTTCAAAGAGGCTCATTCGTAATGTTTGGACAAGGTTTTAAAACCTTTTAAAGTGAATGCTCACGAGGTGAGGGCGCAGCCTCGGAGGCATTTCAAAAGAGCATGGCACTCAGTAACATCTTGAGTGCCACGTTTTAGCGAAGCAACTCTGTGTTCACTTCACACTACCTGCGGGATGTGAAGACGACATATGAGATCTGCTGCTCGCTAGGGCCATATGTGTCCGCTGACACAATGTTGGGTGCAAGAAGTGCCACTCATCCTATCCTGTAGAAAATGGTTAGGAAGAGCTGTTAATTATAGTTCTTGGGTCGGCCGCCAGTGGCGGACTTCTCAATTCTTAGCTTTAGTTAAACATCCTTAACTTTGGCTTGGTTGGTCAGGTGGTGATATATATTACTTCTTAGCCCTCATAGTATGGTCAATATGGTCTAGTCACATTGTGGTCACGCTCCCGTTGACAGATCATCTAGAACTCACCAGTTATACAGGTCACTACCTTGCTGGAGAGACTAGTAAAGCAAAAGCCGACTTGGGTGACAGTAATCACGAAGTCAGCTATGCTAACAGGTATGGAACCAAGATGTCAATCATCTGCATGCAATTTGTTTCCTAAATCATTCTATTCTGTCCCTTCCCACCTCCAAAGGTGGGATTCAGCTATATATATATCTGACAGGTAAGTTTCATGAACAAAATGATATTGTTATGATACAATAAAGTTTGTTCATACTTACCTGGCAGATATATATAATCAACAAGTACCACCCACCTCCCCTCAGGGACAGTGGCACTAGAAAATCTGAATAGAAAATGGGAATGGTTCCTGATACCCGCCTCCCATCGGTGGGAATGGGTACTAACCACCTGGCCGACCACTGCGCGTGTCGTAAGTTTTGAAATTCTGTCGGACTTCGGAGAATACAGCTGTATACTACATATCTGCCAGGTAAGTATGAACAAACTTTATTGTATCATAACAATATCATATTTACTTTTAAAAATTGTGATTTTTTTATGGTTAGATTTTATATAGTAGACCCTTGACTCACGAACGCATTGACCCACGTACAACTCGATCCCCGACCAAAATTATAGGTAAAATTTCACCCTTGACCTACGAACTAACTTTGAGATACGAACAAAAAAAAATGCGGAAAATAAAAAATTCTGTTTGGGTCATGAACTAATTTTGAGACATGAACATTTGAAAATGCTGGAAATTTCTGGAAAATAACAATTCACCTTTGTTTCACAAACTAATTTTAGACACAAACATTTGAAAAAATGCGCGAAATCGCCCAGCACACGTGAGAGCGTTTGAGTTGCCATGGGAACAGCCATCCTCCAGCCGCCCACGGCACAGGCGTCACCCACGCATCGCTCTTTGTCTCATCTCATTGTGTACAAGACGTTCGTCAATTCGCTTAGCATTTTTTTGCGCTAAAACTTGTGATTTTCTTCATAATGGGCCCTAAGAAAGTGAAGAGTGGTGGTGAAAGTAAGAAAGTGAAGAGTGATGGTGAGAAGAGGGTGCAGAGGAAGATAACCATTGAAATAAAGAAAGAAATTATAGAAAAGTTTGAACGTGGTGTTCGCGTGACCGATATCGCAAGTGAGTACAAGATGGCCAAGTCGACAATTTCGACAATTTTGAAAAAACAAGGATGCCATTAAAGAAGCAAATGTTGCGAAGGGAGTGACAGTACTAAACCAAGATGAGATCGCAAACCCTCGAAGAGGCAGAAAAAATAATTTTGAAGTGGGTACACGAGAAAACAGATGGCAAGGTGATGTGTTTAAACGAGCCGATCATCTGCGAGAAAAGCTCGGCAAGTGTATCAGAGTTTGCTGAAGGAAACTCCTTCTACTAGTGCCACGCCAGATGATTTTAAGGCTAGTAAATTGGGTGGTTTGATAACTTCAAGAAAAGAACTGGAATTCACTCTGTAATTAGGCATGGTGAGGCTGCTAGCGCAGACAAGGCTGCTGCTGAGGCATTCGTGACTGAGTTTTGCCGAGTTCGTGAGGCCAAAGGATACGTCGCTCACAGATTTTCAATTGTGATGAAACGGGCCTCTTCTGGAAGAAGATGCCCAACAGGACATTTATCACCCAAGAAGAAGGTCGCTCCCAGGCCACAAGCCAATGAAGGACAGGCTTACGCTTTTGTTATGCTCAAACGCAAGTGGCGACTTGAAACTAAAGCCGCTACTTGTCTACCATTCAAATAACCCGCGTGCCTTTAAGCAGCACAACGTAAATAAGGCCAGACTGCCTGTAATGTGGAGGGCCAATACAAAAGCATGGGTGACACGGAACTTGTTTATGGAGTGGATTGATGAAGTGTTTGCGCCGACCGTGAGTCAGTACCTAACAGAGAACAAGCTACCCCTGCGGTGCCTTCTGATCATGGATAATGCCCCGGCACACCCTTCGTACTTGGCTGACTGCAGTGAACATGACTTCATTCAGTTCAAGTTCCTTCCACCCAACACACCTCTGTTCTCCAGCCCATGGACCAACAAGTCATTAGCAATTTTAAGAAATTATATACGAAGGCGCTCTTCTCCAGATGCTTCCGTGTAACTGAAGAGACAAAATTAACCTTAAAAGAATTTTGGAAGAAGCACTTTAATGTTTTTCACTGCATAACCCTCATTGATAACGCATGGACTGAAGTTACGTACCGCACATTAAATTCTGCGTGGCGGAAACTTTGGCCCCAGTGCGTAACTGTCCGTGACTTTGAGGGCTTCGATGCGAGATTGTGCAAGAAATTGTGTCCATGGGCAACAGTATGGGTCTACAAGTCAACGACGAAGATGGTTGAAGAATTGGTCGCTGAACATTCAGAAGATTTGACTGCGGACGAACTTGTTCAACTCCACAAAGAGCAGCAGGAGCAACTTGCTCGGGAGCAATCAACTGACGAAGAGGAGGCTGGGGAGGAAGTTACAGATGTCAGCAGTGATGTGATAAAAGCCGCATTGGAAAAGTGGAATGATGTCCAGTGCTTCCTTGAATTGTATCATCCGGACAAAATTGTTACGAACAGGATCGTGAATATGCTCAATGAAAGTTTAATGAGCCATTTCAGAAAAGTTATGCAAGGAAGGAAAAGGCAACAGACATTGGATAAGTTTGTGATTAAACGTTCACCAAAAAAACCTAGAAGAGTTGAATCTCTAAGGAACGAGATCTCCCCGACCTGGATGGGGGAGGGTACTCCTTCCGCACAATAACCTCCTCCCCACCCACCACCCTCCTCTTCTCTTGTCCGTCAAGCCAGAAGTCTCGCCAGTCATAGTAATGTTCACTTTACAAACGTTTTTATAGTGTTAGTTTACCATTTAAATTATATTATTAGATATATTAAGGTTTTTTACACTGACTTTTACATTATCTGTGTAAAATAAGGCAAAATATACATAATATATATTGGTTCGTAGGGGTCGAGAACCAATTAATATTATTCCCATTAAACCTTATGGGGAAATTAGCTCCGAGTCACGAACAATTTGGAACACGACCAAGGTCTAGGAGGAACGGATTGTGTTCTGAGTCAGGGTTCTACCTATGCATTTACCAAAGTAATTTTTTTTTTTATAATTGAAGCCTGCTCTCCTCCCCCTGCATGAACATAAGGGCTTAACAAATTGAAGCGCTCTTGCTAGTTGTTCCTCTGTTTCCTTGAAAGGGGGCGGCATTATTCACCTACCCAAAACAAAATAGCGCAACCTACGAATTTCAGAATTTTAGCTGCCGACGAGTGAAACTAAAAGCAATGTAATTGCTTTGTAAGTATCCTATATAAAACTTTATTTTATCATAAAAATGTTGTTTTGAGAGTGTATAGATCTAATTTAAGTATAGTACATACTATGGAGTTCTGCATCTTTTGAAACATTACCATATTACTTAGGTTTGTGTTTCTGGTGTATTCAAGTTCTTTTTGAGTATGCGTTTAAATTTTTACTTGTTTAAATTTGTGGGTAATTTAAAATTAGGACTTGATGTTAGGGATATCAGAATATATTGTATAATAAGTAGGATATATTTTGTATGTAAGTATAGTATAATAAGTAGGATATATTTTGTATGTAAGCCTTTAAATGAATTTCTGTATATCTTATGGTTCTAAGTTTTATATTAGAAAGAATATTGTATGTTTTCATTTTGCTCTTTTTTTTTTTCAGATGATTATTCAGAATAAGAGATAGACGATGCCAGATTTTGAAGAAAATTTTAATTGGTGCTGAAGAATCAAGTTTTAACTTTGCAAAATGCTGTTACTGTAGATTTGCCATGAATCTTTCCAATTTTAGATATTCTTGGCCTTGCAGTGACTTCTGCTACCATCGACATTATCACAGCAAAAGACATTCTATCTCATAGAATGTTGGAATGTGAATTTGAAAGTAATCTTTGTGAGTGTAAGCATAATTAGTGTTTTAATTCAAAAGGTTGTGTGTGTGTTTAGTATTTAATGGCAGGATGAAGGATATGGCTGGAATTGATAAACAGCACATAAAAGATTTAATTGCTCAAGGCAATAGGTTTGAGGCTATGAATATTTTCCTCCAGTGTAAATTTGGTAAACCAGAAAATTCCAGTGTTGGAGGTGTGAAGATAAAACGTGAAAGTGCAGAGTCAGCAGTACCTAGGCTTGAGAAAAAGAACAAAGATGAAGTCAACAAAACGTACGATAACAAAGACAACAGCGAGAGTGATAGTGATGCCAGCGAAGGTGGGAGCGAAAGTGAGACGAGTGGGGCCAGTCAGGTGAGCTCCCCTGCACCACGTAGTGAAGCACTAGTACCTGAAGTGGAGCTGAAGGAAGATGAGAATTTTGACGTGGATGTGGAGACTGTTGACCCACTCTCTGAAGATTTCCTTCCACGGCCTCAGGTCATGAACCAGTCCGGACCAGCACACATGATGCAACCTCAGCATAATATGCAAGGTACTGGCCATGTACTCTTGGTTGCAATTGATTATCCTTGATTTCACAAAAAACTTAGGAATTTTGATAGCTTTCAGTAATCCCCATTTATTTACAACAGAATTTAATTGGTAATATTAATTAGAATCTGTTTGTACAAGAATATTGTCAAAGATTTGAACTTAATGAAGTCTTTACCACTTCCATTATTCATTTAGCACCTCCATTACTCATTAATTATTTACTTACTAGATATATAGATAGTATTCACTTAGCATCTGTGTTTATGTCTGCAAAGCATAGTACTTATCTTTTTGTGAAGTAGGTTGTTTCCTGCATTTGTCATAGTGGTGGTTTAGGCAGTAGGCTACTCAGTCATGTAATTTTTTTCCCATTATTTAAAGGAATACAAAGAACTTGTTAAAATGTTCTTTCTTTTGTTTATTCACCATGTATAGAGATTATTGTTAGTTTCGTCATAACTTTACAAAACCAGGACAACCATCATATTGGTTGTAGGTAAATGTTTCGGTTGTCTTCCTCTTATTGATATGTTTAATTTTTTGTTTTTGTTTTTTGTTTTTTTGTTTTGTTTTTTACAATGTAATGTGGAAAGTTGTATGTTCTTTCTCTTGACAAGAGATAATTTTCTTGGTGCCAGTAAGAGGTAACTTTCTTGGTGCTAGTAAGAGGGGAGCAAATTCATGGAGTTAACAGAGATAGGTTATATGTACAGCATATGGTATACTGGAATTTGTCATCCAGAACAGAGCAAACAGGTGACTATTCTATTAGAGAGGCTGGAGTTTTAATATATTTCATGAAGGAGCATAGTCATGACAGAGACAAGACAAGATATTGACAGACAAAAGTATGTCTTGTTGGTTGCCAAAAGAATAAAAATCTTCCAGAGTAATAACAACTTGAATATGATAATTCCAGTAATTTCATAATTAAGATTTGTACATGTTACTAGGACAATGTTTTAGGGTTCAGGTTGCAAATCTATCCCAACTGAGAAGATAAAAGTAAAGGAGAACTGACTGTTAGGATTGACAAGAGAACTGTCTGGAGTTCAGTGTTACAAGAAGCTTGACTATCAACCTAAGTAAACTTTCATGAGCTTTCTATAAGATTGGGGGAGAGAAACTTATCAAAAGACAGGTTTGTAGCAGCCCAATTAACATGTTATGCCCTCATCAGTTCACAATGATCCCCAGATTTAAAGACTTTTGTTCCAAAAAGAACAACAGTGGTACTTTTACAACACAGTGTCACTTTTGCCCCCCGCCCCCCCCCCCACCCCCCCCCCCCCCCCCCCCTTTCCCTTTCTCTAACACCGCATAATTCATGAGTCAGCTGGGCTTATTTTATAAAGATGATGGGTACAGTATACGTTGTGGGTTTAACGCTTAACCAGAAGCTGAAATATAGTGGAGTGACTTAATATGTATGAATATATTTTTTATGTGATTCTTTGCATGTACATATCACATACAATAGTTAGTTTGCATTTCAAGTTGCTCTTTGTTGATAGGTTTTACCTATTGCTGCATTCCTGCTGGAAGCCTATATACTGTGCCCACTGGGCGATAAAAGTGGGCATTGTGATGGAGGAATAATGGACGAAATAAAAAATGCACGTTTAATTCATTGTATTAGTCTGTCATTGTGTCTGCTTTAATTTTACTCTGATTTTGTTCTGCTTTGAGTAATAGCTGTCAAAAGTTGTAGCTGCATGTAACAGGGAAAATTGAAGAGGCCACACATTGGAAGTCCCATTCTGTATGCATTCATAATATTTTGACTGCATTGCTCCTTGATCTGATATTGAATACATACTGTGATTTGTTTACTGAATTTTACAAATGTACAATTGCTTACCAAAATATCCATTTTTCCCCTCCAGAAACAGATTCAGCTACATACATTTTTTCCTTTCTGCATCTTATCCACTTTCATTCAAAATCCTTACTTTTTTTTTCAGTATGATTTTTACTCTGACCTGATTTAGGTCATTTGTAGGTTCAATCTATGCAGGAAAACATAAGAGAAGTACATGCATGATGTAAAGGACATCAGAATCGAGGGAAACGTTTAACACAGAGTACATTCTCTTAAGCTACAAAGGGCGCCCCTTAATTGATGGCTAAACTACGTTGAAGAGGTAAACTTGGAGAGCGGGCACTCGAAATGGCTTGTCATTCTGGCACTGTTTGAGACACCAGTCTAGTGTGTGTGTGGACATCAGGAAACAACTGTGACACCTAGTCAGATAGTCTCAAATGCCCTTCTGACTATGCATTGGCTTTGCCAGATGGTGATTTGTTGTTCTGGCCCCATTGGATGTAAGAGCTAATCAGGGAGGGATATTGGGATGGGTCTCTGGCATCCCAAAGGCACGCCATCATGTAACAACTTTGTCTTATAGTGCCATTACCAACGACTATTTTTGTCCGTTGTTCCAATTCACAAAGGAGCACCCTGTTAGTTAACTCACAAGGAGCTGAGGTATTTTGGGGGAGGGGATAGTTATTACCGCTAGTGATCAGTGCACCACTTCTATTAGGGTATGATCAGTTGGGTGTTACAGACACAAGTTACATTAGATGAATCTCACGCCTCACAATGTGTCATACAGAAAAACAAAAGCCAGGTTCACATTAAAAAATCTCAATAAAAAAAAAGGAAGTCACACTTAAAAACAAAATTCACATACCATTAATCAAAAACAAAACATTTGACATAAAAAGAAGAAAAAAGTTTTCTCCACAAAAATTTTTTCACCACAATGCTGTAGAAAGATGATGCACTAGTTCCAACATACACTTGACAATTTTTGCACAGCACAATGAATATTACTATAATATGAAGTCTAGAACACAGTATAAGAAACATTACTGTTCTTTAAAAACAAAATAGTAGCAAAAATCAATAATCAAATTTTTAAAATTCAAAAGGAACAGATTAACACGAAATGAAAAGTCTTTCAAAACAGCTAGTACACATTCACATAACCATCAATAGAAAATCACGAAATTTGCACAACACAAACAGCATTGACAAATAACATGAAATTTTGGATGTGGTGCAGTTGACATCAATAGAGGTTAATAAGTTGTAGCCTCAGTGTAATTACATGGACTTAATATTACCTGAAATGCAGTAAAAAAATATTACAAAATACAAGTTAAAGTTAAGTATATCTTAGTTTTACCAGACCACTAGACTGATTTTAACAGCTTTCTTCCTAGGGGCCTGGCCCGACGGATTAGATATTTTTACGTAGCTAGGAACCAATTGGTTACCTAGCAACGGGACCTACAGCTTATTGTGGGATCCGAACCACATTGTATCAAGGAATGAATTTCTATCACCAGAAATAAATTCCTCTGGTTCCACGTTGGCCGATCCGAGGATCGAACTTCGGACCACCGGATTGGTAGTCGAGTGCGAAATCCACTCGGCCAACGAGGGACTACAAAATACAAGTAGTACATAGACATTAATGATATGCTTGGAACCGTAATGAAAAATAATGTACATCTTTTTCTCGACAATAACTAATACGTATGGAACACAAGTTACTTAAGAATGGTTTTATGATATTCCCTGTTTACATTGTGACGGACACATTTATTCACAACCCGTGCTTGTATTTGTGTTCTTGTGCGCTATGTATGGCATCTACACACACCTGGACATCATCCTCACTCGTCTCTCCCAGGTAGCCTGGGGCAAGAGTGTACAGGCTTATTTAAGTGACACATTAAGTTATCTTCCCAGACTGGACACATATGCAAGAGGTGGTACTCTCCTTGGGCCCCAGTTTTGATGCGCTGGATTACTGCAGTGTCTGTTTTGATTAGTTTTAATTCAAGTTTGTGTTTCTTCGATTGCAGCCTTTTAAAATAAATTCTGTCACTTATTTATATGTCAGGTGTTCATGTGCAGAAAAGCTGATAGTATCTTATCTTACGCTTCTCATTGGCCATCAATAAAAACCTCTGGGTGGTCTGAAACACTCTCCTGATGAAGTTACAAAACTTCGCACGATATTGTTTGATATGTATTATATACTAATATGTAATGGCAAAGTTCGGGGCTCCATGACAATGGTATAAGGCAGTACAGTAAGCTCCCCTTATTTGAAACCCTTTTAAAATGCTCAGAACTACCTATTTTGATAGTAAATACAGAAAAAACCTCTAGAAAGCTTATTTTAATATTTTAATATTTTAATATTTTATCACAAAAAAGTGCATTTAGTCACGAAAGTGATAAGAAAATACAGTAATTTGTGAATATTTTTCAGTGAAAAATACTGCAAATAGGCAAATTTTCTGTGAACAAAGGGTATATACGGCCCATAAAAAATCCACGAAGAGGCAAGTCCGCAAATAGGGTGCTCAACTGTACAGGATCCTGCCTATTACGCTACAAAGATTTGGGTATCTTCGATGTAGCTATCATAGCCCTATTTAGTGCAAATTCTGCCCAGGGAACATTTCTGCCTGCTGGTTCAGACTGTCCTCCACTAAATACTTCGAGATATTCGTCACCTCATGGTTATGGGACTCCATGAGCCCATTGGTCTTAGTTCATGCCCTGATTACTTTGTTTATGGATTCTCTTCCATTGTCACTAATTAACATTTGTGGACAGCTAAACGTCATTTCAAAAATGCACAAGGCTTTTGCAACCGAACCTGGTGTTGTATCCACCATTGCAGATGTGTTCGTGTAGCATATGAACACGTCTACAAACAAGCACCTGTATTTCCATTTGAACTGCCTGTCCTTTAGAGGGAAAGGTCTCAGTATGTCCATGTGCCCTTGGTTAACTTAATAGGTACTACTGCCCATGCTCGAGCCTTTGGGATAACGTGTCTATGGCTTCTCCTACATAGGAACTTGCATGAATTACATTGATGGCTTTCTTTACCAAAGAGGGAGGAAGAATGATGCAAGATCGGATATTGCCCAGTCTCTTCTCATATTTACGAAATAAGATGGCATCTTCAATGAAGAACACATCTTTTCACTTGCGCAAGAAATCTGGGAGTTCGCTACTTGTTCCTCTCACACATTCCTTGACCTTTTCAATCCAGGCTTTCCCACCATACACTCACTCACTGGGCATGCATGCTGGGTCCCCTCCCACAGCACCTCCTCCATCTCCATTCACTCATACACTCTCTCTCTCTCTTGTCATTGAGACAATCCTGTTATCTGTCTCCACTGGCAGATGTACTTAAGCTACTTAATGTTGCTGTTCCTTCCACTTTGCGGCTCGAGTTGTTACTGCAGCTATGGCATTCCTGGAGAGACCATTAGCTACTTTATTCGTTTTCCTCACTATATGTTCAATCCCCACAATTTCATACTCCAACAGCCACTTGAACCAATGTGCCTGTTGAGTAGTTAGCTCCCCTCTTTTTGAATAAGTCTCGGTGGGTGATGGTCCATGTTTATTTTGACACAAGTCGAAGCAAAGAGTAGAGATTCCTCTCCAGCATTCATGGAATTGCCAGTACCTCTCTCTTAAAGGTAATGTATCTTGTTTTTGCCCATTTTAATGCCTGTGGTGCAAAACAAACTGGTTTTCCATTTCCTTTATCATCAACCTGAGAAATTACTCCCCCAGTCTTGATCTGACTGGCATCAGTTGTTACTATAAATGGCCAATCGAACTAAACTTCGGTGACACCTTGCTGGATCATCTCAAGTGCCCTTCTGACATGGCATCAGCTATGCCACATGGTAATTGGTTGTTTTGGCCCCACAGAACTAAAGAGCCAGTCAGGAAGGTATATAGGGATGCATCTGTGGCATTCCAAAGGCACAGCATGATGTAACGACTTTGTCTTGCAGCGCCATCACTGGCAACCATTTTTGTCCATTATTACAATTCACAAAGGACCACACTGTTAGCTTATTCACAAGGAGTTAAGCTATTTAGGGGAGGGGTGGTTGTAATTTCTCGTGATCAGCTCAACTTTTCTCTTGTCTCATGCATGTGCTTGCATTAATTTATGTTAGTTGTTTGATGTTTTATGATTTACACTGCTTCATGTCAAGTAACTAATCAACTGATCTGATCTGCCATGTAAATTCGCTGCAGCTGTTTATTATAAAATGCTGTATTTCTTCTGTCATCTTGTGGTTTTTAGAAGTTATTTTTAAGCCCAGTAAGTAGATTGTTGTTCTAAGTCTTGCATTGATGAAAATAGTCACTATCTGTTTTCTAATTATATTTCAGCTACGTATGGCCAGATGGGGGGAATGGGTCACTTTGGTGGGCCCACTGGACTCTATGGACCATATTGTGGACAGATGCCACAGTATGAACCAAGGACAGATGGTACAAACACCACCCCAGTTTGGATGGACTTGTCGCACCAGCAGCATCCCCATCAACATAATCAACAGCAGATGCATCCCAACATTCTTCAGCATCAGCAGCTTCAACAGCAGCAGCAGCACCAACAACATCAGCAGCACCAACATCCACAGCAACAGCAGCAACAGCAACACCAGCAACAACACCAACAGCAACAGCAACACCAACCGCCACAGCCAGAGCAAAGTCCAGATTATGTAAGTGGAATGTCAGTGTAATGAACTTCAACTCAACATTTTGCTGAGAAAAGAAAGACTCAGATGGTTAGGAGATTATATTGACCACTACTAAATGAATTTTCTATTACACTTTATCACTTTATAATTGCATTAAGTGTGCACCAGCTCAGTGTCTCTTTACACTCAAAAGCAGAAGTTGTCTGCTTGTCCAGGCTCCAGAATACTCATTTTGGCTATAAAATCATTGCAAGTGTGTTTTTGAGCTCAAGGTTTTTTTTTTTTTTTTTTTTTTTTCTCCCAGAATCTTCAAATTTTTTTACTTATTTCTTTTTTGTGATTTCTTATTTCATCGCTTGCTACTTATAATGTTCACTATGGTAATGGGTTTTCTTATTAAGTACATTAAAAGTATTGAAATAAAATTGGTAAGTATGTGATATGGATGCAGCTATGTGCTAGTGTGATAAGTACGCAGTTACTTGCTGGCATGAAAATGTTTTAAAGATGGATAAATGCTGTTAAATAGTAGTCCAAGTAAGTGATGCCTTTCTTTTTTTTTTTTTTTTTTTTTTTAAATAGCTGCTTTGTGCAGGTTTCTTCGTTATCAGCTAGCCATCATTTTTTCCTTTTTAGTAATTTTGTGTTGGTATTTTCATGGAGGCCATATTTTTACCTGACAGTATATTCCCTTCAAGTTTTAATTGCATATACTCCATTAAATTTACTTATTTCCAGTAAAGTTTTCATTGCTTATAATATTTGGTAAGTAATAGTATGTTATTCTTCACAAATGTAGCTAATAAAGATGTTTCTTTTCATCACTGGGTGGAATGACTAGTTTTTCATGGTATATATTTAATAATTAATAATTTTCCTGTGTTGGACTACTTCCCACTTTTAATTTTGCCTGTGACTACTATGTACATCTTATTTGGTGAGTACTCTCCATATTGTAAGATTTTTAATTTAGCATACATGGGTCATTATTATATTTTTATAATGACCTTGAGAATGTGTATTGAAACCATAAGTAAATATTGCAGCAGTTTCATGTCTAGTATTTAGTGAGATACACATTTCAAGTGATGAGAAGTTTATAACACCACCTTGGTTTTATAGCAAAAAAATATGCAACCTTCATAAATACTAGTTGACCATTAATGCCATTGAAACCATAAGTAAATATTGCAGCAGTTTCATGTCTAGTATTTAGTGAGATACACATTTCAAGTGATGAGAAGTTTATAACACCACCTTGGTTTTATAGCAAAAAAATATGCAACCTTCATAAATACTAGTTGACCATTAATGCCATGTGTCAGACTATAGAAGTGGTGCCTTTTAGCATAGGCAACTGAATCACTATTGCTTCATCAGGATAATGATATACTTGGAGATTTTGTGGTAACATTTAACAAATGGAAAGGGAAATCTCATGGCATCACTGTTTGAAAATGAATGCAAGGGTTTTTTTTTATACAGGTGAACCCAATCTCCTGCCTACAGAGACAGGTACCTAGTCATATCAAACTTCCAGGAGCAAATTCTCTCTCTCTCTCTCTCTCTCTCTCTCTCTCTCTCTCTCTCTCTCTCTCTCTCTCTCTCTCTCTCTCTCTCTCTGGAAAACATAGGATGACTGGCATAATAGATCATTTAGCTGGTGCTGGTATAAAGAAGACTGCCAAAAGTTCAAGGAACAAAGTAGATTAGAAGACCATGCTGATGCATTCCAGTGTTGATAATGCCATTGAATTGCTAAGTGGAACTCTTCACATAACAGGATCACCACACTATTCCAAAAGTCTCTGGTTTGTTCCTAAAAACCATACTGAACCACATATAATTTACAAGAGATGTAGAGCGCAATGCTGACTCCCAATAAAAGTAGCTTGACATCAGTTTTGGTCATCTTTGTGTATCGGTCATCAAATAAAAACTTCCCCATTGGCTATTTGGAGAAAAGTTTATAATAATTAGGTAAATGTATTCCAAATTATCCTCGAAGTTTAAAAATCAATGTTCAATACATTAACTCTGATTAGCTGAACTAAATATATATCAATGAAACCACACTGACTAGGCAACGTTTAATGGGGCCCATTAAAAAACACATCAGTGGAAAGAAGAAGACCTTTTTTAACATGGTATGAAAAAAAAAGATAAAACATTTCCAGTGGGAGAGCTAGCTAGAAAGTTTTGCCCTGGCATGAAGACTTTTCACTGAAAAGCCTGTAAAAGTAATACCTAATTTATGACTGTAAAAATGTTGTTTCTAATATTTTATTCAGCACTATTTTGAATGTGAAGAGATAATTAAAAATATATGTACAAAAAATATAGATAGTACTAATTCTTCTCATGTATTTTGTCGATTTATCAAGTTCATATTACCTTACCCCTAACACCCCCCCCCCCCCCTCTCTTCTCTCTCTCTCTCTCTCTCTCTCTCTATCGTCTCTCTCTCTCTCTCTCTCTCTCTGCATTTAGTTCATTACATATGAAAGTTTATGTTTCATATAGTTTCCCACTTGAAAAATGCAATGCTTGAATATTTTTCTAGAAAACATAAAGTATATGAAAATATTTCTATGTAGATATAAAATTTGTGGATATATGAGTATTCCTTGAGTAACTGTTATACAGAAGTGAAGCCTCTTGCTGTCTCATTACATATTTAGAAATTGACCTTGCTGCGGTATGCTTTAAAGCATTCCTTGCATGCATAAGACCACCTCACATCCAGGGCACCTGGATGTCCTCTCTTCTTTTGACCAGTTCTTGTAACTTCATAGTTGCCCACACGTGGCATACTCTGTCATTTTGCTCTCTAAATTATTGGCAACACTGGTGAAGGTAGTGCTTCTGGCACCATTGCTGGGTTTGCGTTATGGTCAATTTGTACTTTCGACACTTTTCTACCACCTGTTTCTGAGTGAAATGTCATTGTTTGGTATTATTTGAAGACATTCTGCAAAGATGTGGACTTTCTCTTTGTGTTTTATTATACGTACATTTATTTGGTGAAGCAATGTCTTTTGTACCTCTTCATTGTTCTCACACATTCTGTTGTACCCATCTACATATGTGACATGTTGCTAAGCTGCATATTTTTTATGACATGTTGCAAAGCTGCATGTTTTTTATGTCAGTAATAATATCCAGCTTCATAATTGGGCCCTCTGTCCAGTGGTCATGTCTTTCTACTGGGCACAGTTGTCAACAAGGAGATTTCTGTTTGAAAGGCAATTCCCTTTTTCTTCTAAATGCAGTCTTTCCTTTCTTCATGCCTGAGGCAAAGATAGCAACCCCTTCTGTGTTTTGCAAATGGCACCAACCAGTCTGGTTGAAAAGATTAATGATATGTTTATTTTAAACTTAATTTCATGCTTAATGATCAAATTGCTGTTATAGGAAATTTTATTAACATACAGTGCTATATACTGCAAGCTAACTACAATTTGGGATGTCTAGGTTAACTTTTTTTGACCTCAAGAACAAATTGAATTTGCAAACAAGCTCTTAGAACACAACTTATTTGCATGTAGAAGACTAACTAACTATAAATGTATTGCAACAGGTACCACGGATTCAGCGTGAGAAAGAGGCCATTCCTACAGATCTTCACAAGAAGACGCATCAGAAGTTCTTTCGAGATCAAGGAAGACCTTATGTATCCCGGGCTACGGGTAAGGAAGTGCGTGGTCGAGCTATGGGTCCACCTTGTAATTGTAAAAAGAAATGTTGGTCAAAAATTGAACATGGGGCAGATGAAATATTTTCTTCCTTTTGGGACATGGGCAATTTTGATGAGCAGAATGTTTATTTGTATGGAAATATTTCCATAAAACCTGTGAGTCGCCACTATGTTAAAGGATCTAACAGAAGGACGTATACATTTACTTACTGGTGTAAAGTACGTGGAAAACATGTTGAAGTTTGCAAAGAAATGTTTATGGGAGTTCATGGACTACAGAATAGTAGAGGGAGAATTGGAAATCTAATGAAACAAATGAAAGAAGGTAATTTGCTTCCAAAACCTGACCAACGTGGTAAGCATGCTAATCGCCCCAACAAATATACTGAACAAAGTCTTCGAGGAGCACGACAGCATATTGAAGCATTTATCAACCGTAATATGACATTGAAAAAAATGTATCGTGATTATTATGTTCCATGGTGTGATGAAAATAAAATTGCACCTGTTAGTGAAGATAAATACAGAAGAATATACTCTGAAGAATACAAAGTTTCCTAATAGTTGTTACAGATATGTGATAGAAGTATTTCATTCATTGTAAAATATTTTCATCTCATTCTAGTTAAAATGCATAAGACTCATTTCATAATTTTTCAGTCTATTGTATATAAAATCATTCATCTCCCACAGTCACAGTTTGTTTTAATGAGGTTATTGAGAGCTTTTAATTTTTTTTTTTTACTTTTATTTAGGTTTGTGGAAGGAAAGGTTTTCCTCTTTTATTTGATGTAAAATTAGGAGAATTGAATGTTATGTTGTCATAGGTTTTCCAAATGTTCCATCTGATGGGAGATCAAATATATATGTATAAGCAGTTCTGATATACATGCAGACTAATACAGAAAGCTTGTGCCAAGGTAACAGCATACAGTAGTACAGTGTAAGCTCGCTAATGTGGACTTGTGGTTAAAACCCAGTCTGGATGGTCATGAATTTTTACCCCCAGATTATTAAAGTATTTTAGCCTATATTCATCCTTGTTATTAAAACTATTTAACATTACTGGTTTAGAAGTACAGAATTCAAAGTATTTTTCATTTTTTCACAAAAAATAAGTTAGGCTAATGTTCCTACCTAGCCAAACGTTTATGGGTAGTCGGAATACAGCCATTTATGTAAACTTACTTCTTGTTAAATGAAAATGCCAAAACAAACTGTATTGATTTATATAGACAGATAATCATATAATATGATTAAGGAAATGTTTATATACAAGCAGCGTTCAAGGAGTAGATTTTTCCATGGCTTTTGCAACTCCCCAAGTTTTTCTTAGTTATCTCATTGGCAGAAGAGGAGTAGAAATTATGATGCAAAAGTACAGACGTGTTGTTAGCTAAATACTTACAGTGTACACACATTTGGAGGCACAACCTCTTTCATGACTTTATTAATAGGTACAGTATATACTCACTTTCTATCGTATCCTGCAGTAATACTGTATACGTATATTAACAATAACTTCTGGTTACTTTATAGAAATCAATAATTTATTTAATAAAGCTTGTTATGGGAATACAAGCGGTTACTGTGGTATGTTACCTGATATGTTTTGGCACAGAATTTTATGTTAATTCTACCGGTTTCCAGCTTGGCACTAGTATTATCCTAATGTTAAGACCTCAGGTTTGTTAGTTTTGAAATATACAAATTGATTCAAAATTGGTCATTTTGTCATGTGACACCATCACTGATGCATTATTTATTGTGAAGAAAAATGTACCGTATTCTCTACATACCATCTTGAGTCCATGGCAAGAAGCCAGAAGAAATTTCTCTTGATTGCTTTTCTTCTTAAGCTGATAGAATTGTCAGTAGGATATTTTATTATAAAAAGTAACTATGCAAGCTCTGTATAAACAGTGCTGTAACCATACTGTACTTGACAGAACACAGCTTCAGTGTTTTATTTGAAAGGCATCTCTCTCTCTCTCTCTCTCTCTCTCTATCATATCATCATCATCATCACATAATGATGAGTTTTTATTGTTGTCCTCATCTGAAAATTATAGTGCACTTGACTTTTGCATTTTTGTTAGGATCCCTTTAAATCATGTTGGGACACATGACAGTCTCTATATAATATTCTTTTTATCTTGTGCACTTTGTATTTTAATCCCCATGTGGTTCAGTCTCCCATCTATTCCTCCCTGATTGTTTGGGTCTTCCCACAATTGCTACTTTTGATTGTACACAAGTTTTTAATACCATGATGCCCCTTTCTAGCTGTGCTGTTGCCCATTTAAAGTCTGGAATTACCATCATAATTTTAAAGCTTTCTATTTTAAATTGTTCTTAATCTAATGTTGCTTATATGTTTCTCTTTATTTTTTTAAGTTAGTACCAAATATTGTGTGATTATCAGGTAGATCCTTGAAAAAGATCTGATCTAGGTTTTGTCCTAATTATCCAGAATTCGTGTTCATGAGGTCTAAATTAACGAGGCTACATTGTACAATGTTATTAAATAAATACTGGAAAATTTTCAGATGACCACTAACCTTAACAACTCTTGGTTAACTTTGTCATGTTTCCTTTTGAAAGTCCATTCTGTGGGAAGGAATAATTTGTGGTGGCTGAGTTTTAGTTTGTTTACTTTGAAAGAGTCACGTCTTTTAAAATATACAAATATGATGTATTTTTAATTGTCAATGTTTGTTGTTGCAGTCACAAGTAGGAAATTATTTGTTTAACTTTTTAATGAATAAATTTAGGTTTTTGTGTGTTGTACTAAAGATGTCAGTATGGAATTGATAAAGTTATAAAATAGTCATGTACTAACGCATGAACTACCATCAATATATGCAACTTTTGGTTTATAGCATTTTTATGGGAAGATAAATTGGAGTTCCAGACTTCACATTGTTTTGAAGTCACTGTCAAAGTATTTAGCATTCCACCTTAGTATTTATGCCAAAATTGATAATGTAATTAAAAGAATAACAGTGACTTTAACAGTAAAAACAAAATTATAAAAGTAATCTTACTCCTAGTTATACAAACCAGATTCCTTTATATAGGAGCATCCGTCAGTGCCAGCAGGAAATGGTTGTTGAACTTGGTAACAAGGTGGTTGGCAGTTTGTTATGAGAGTAAAGTTTCCAAACACTTTCCCTCTTGGCCTCGGTGATAAAGGGGAAAGTTGAGGTGGGAACTGCTATGAAGGGCTTGTATACCTAAGATAAATACGAGTTACTTTCCATATTACTTGTTCTGATTAGAAATCCAAACCATTGCCTTTTATGTAGGAGACATTTCTTGGTTGGGAATATTGTATCTGCCAACTGACTGAAAGTTGAACTTCCCACCCTGAAATACCATGATCCTGTTTGCAATAGTGAGCAAGTGATGCAGTGACTCCTGTAACCTCATACTTAGTTTGGTATAAGGATGCCACAGTGCTAGGGCTCTGGGCCTGAGAGAGGGAGAAGAGCATTGATTGATTAAGGAAAAGATCAAAGAATTGTGTTCTAACCCCATGAGGGTTGCACAAGTCAGAAAGCAACTTGGAATCAAAGTAATTTATAGCTGTATTGCTCTACCCCCTTAAAAGGAAGAGTGGAAGAGTCACATCATAGTTGCTGATGCTCTTAAGACTGATTGCTGCTTACATCTATGCCTGGTCCAGCTCATACTTGAGCTGAGGTGCTGCTCTGCAGAGAGAATAAGAAGGGAAAATGGATTTTTAGAGGCCAGTCAAGCTCGCACTTGACCCCAAGTCTTAAGCTCTCCAAGTACCTTAGGTGAGATGGTTTCCTGTCTGAAAGGAGCTGGGTGCCCGCACAACCTGCAGATCAGGCACTATGGACCCAGAGGAAAAGTGGAAACCTTAGGGTGAGGTCATTTAGGTAGGATGAGGTAAATGTGGCCTGATGCTGCACACCTTCCCTCATCACCCATATATGGAAAGTTTTTCCAAAATGCCAGGATCCATGTCCCTGACTTCATGCGTTTTCTCCCAAGATGCACTTCTGACTAATGTAAGATGTTGGGTCCTACTTAATAGCATGCACAGGTTACATCATGCATAGAAACCTCTTGTCTGGACCACTGAAAGATCCTGGAGAGAGGAAACAAAAGCTTGTTTCTCACTAGACTGATGGTTCCTGAGTTTTGCTACGACCCCCAGGAATTGATGAGTGAGAGAGCGAATCTGAGTACTACTGGGCAAGAAGGCCATGATACTCGCCAATGATTTTGAGGAATGACATCCTGTAAGGTAGGTCTAAGTCTGATTAGTCCCAAGTTCTATCTAACTGCTGTAAGCACAATAACTGCAGTTACGAACTACATTTCTCATGTCACCATTATTAATTCTGTGATGTACCCTGATACAAATGCAACTCCCGTAATACATGACCTTGTCAGAATCATCCACTTGTTTTTTTTCCAGATATTCACTTCCATTTTTGGGCTTTGGTCCACTTTACTTCCTAGATATGTGCTTCAAATTTTACTTTGCATTCATTGTCTCTGAAATATATTTTGTAGCAACAAAGGATATGGTTTATTGTGTAGATGTGAAATGGAAAGAAGCCATTAACCTGAAGGCTAACATGGAGAGTTGAACAAATTTCTGGCTGTGACTTCGTAACTAGGTTTTTTTTATATTTTTTTTTTTCCCTATGGAGACAGGTCTTTCCACCTGCCAGACTGTAAGGAGCAGTTGCAGAGGGTACTTAAGTCTAAACTGGATACAGTGTACATCATAATCCCCAGGTGTGTGACTAATTTAGGCCTATGCCTGGTTAGGGGCTTTGGTTTAGACAATGAAACTTAACTAAAGCCAGTTTTTTTTTTTTTTTTTTTATTAACTTCAAGGTTCAAAGGACATCCCCATAGATCAGAAATGGTAGTTTCTCTTAAGAAACTGTGGCAGAGTATCCCATTGCAGTCTGGAAGATATTGATTTAAATAGGAGTTAATGCTATGGCAGAAAATATTTTAGGAACGAGAAAACTTTTCAGACTAAAGCTGCAAGTATGAGTTATGCAAGGAGGTTGTAGAGGACTTCCAGGAAAATTAATTCATAAGTTTCTAAGAGATATAAGCATTATACCAGCCAATTAAATTTCTCAGTGTTTTCCACGTGACGAACCCAGCCCAGAACTTATTGATCCTTTTTTTTTTTTTTTTTTCAACTATACCTTGTTTACCGGTTATTCATCTTACATTCCTCACCTTTTCAATGTTCTAAAGCTCGGATACAAAGCAATTAGTATCAACAGATGCAACCCTGACTCTTTCAACATCCACGTTTCTGTCCCATATACAGTATAGTATATGGACAAAGTGGTCTGTAACACATTCCTTTGCCATTTTTTAAATAATGGGAGATTCCACTCAACCCAGTTCAACTTCTACAAGAATGACATGCTACTACTGTTGAATAGTACCCCGACTGGTTGTCGTAGAGTAGACAGTGGATTTTTATATGCATAAGTTAGGATAACATCAAGAGGCACCCGGTAGGGAGATAGTGCTGTCAGTGCACCTCATGCAATGCACTGTAGGCATTACTTGAGGTTCTTTGCGGCGTGGCTTCAGACCCTAGCTGCAGCTCTTCCCTTTCATATTCTCTTCCATCTTACTACCCTCTCCTAAAAATTGTTTCCTAGTGCATCTGCGAAGTTTTCCTTGTGTTACTCCTGTCAAACCTTTTTATATTTAATTTCCATTTCAGCGCTAAAAGACCTCATAGGTCCCAGCGCTTGACCTTCGGCCTAAATCATATATTCCATTCCATTCCAACTTCAAGAGGGCGGGGATTCCACTTTTGAAAAGCGAATGTAATTCCAGTCAGTGTTGGTGGGATCGAGAGACCGTAGAAGACTGTTCAGTTTCAGCGGATCTTTTCTAGACACCTAGGAATAGTGCTAAATAGGGTGAAATATTCAGACAACTGAATCATCAGGAGTAACAGACAAAACAAATCGAAACCTACGTGTGTGTATGCGTCATTTGCTGCCCTGGCCAATGTCTTTCTATCCAGTTAGAAGGAGTAGTCCAGTTGGACCCCGAGAAAGAGCAAGTAGAAAATTGGAGAAAAAGTTGCCTGTCACGGACAGCTGCAAGCAACTGCCATTGCCGCAATTTAACGGTTTCTACCCCTTTTCCGAAAGTCCCACACCGCCGAGGTTTACTCCTTCCACTATCAACTGCTTTGTTTGACTCTAGAAAGGAAATGAATGTGAGGAAATCCTCAAAGTATGTGAGAAACAGCTATCCCCAGTTAATTTCTAACGTAGAAGCTAATGTAGACTACAACTGTTTGTGGGGTGAACTTTGAGAAACTAGAAACAATAATATTCAACAAAGGTTACCGCAACAGAAAATTGGGATATAGTAAATGGGGTTACTGAATGTTTGAATGTGAGAATCTGTACTGGTTCCATGCAAAGTAAAAACACCATACAAACAATCTTATTACAATCTGTAGTCTTTTTCGATTTCTCCAGGCGTTAAAAGTTTGTCTGCTTGATTTATTACTAAACTATTTTAGCTTAATTCACGAAGTGCTTCTATTTTACAGAGAAATGTCCGTTGTATTAATGTTGTTTTTAATAATTAAAGTCACGTAATTGAAAATATATTATTTTTGTAAGAGGCCAGTATAAGTTTAAATTAGTAATTGGTTGAAGGCGGGAGCTATACACGCTATTTGCCACTTATTGTTTTAATGTATATTTTTTTTCGGTAGTATCCATACAAAAATTTGTTAGCCTCAGGTATATAATAATGCACTATTTATTTTATAACAAGATTTTATATAGGTTTATCAAATTTCATCGTAGATTATATAAAATGGAAAAAAATTATCTTCGAGTTGTCATTTACCATTTGAGAGAGAGTTACAAGGAGTTAATTAAAAGAATTTGGATGTTTCAAAGACTTATTACTCTATTAAAGGCGGTAAAACAAATTACTCTCAAGTCAAAGGTTATATTTATCTTCACCCTACCTCTGGTTTCCCGTTTCAAGAAATTGTGTGAGAGAGAGAGAAATATTCAGGAATTGTGTATCTCGCTGTCGCGATTTTGTGGGTGGATGGGGGAGAGGTGAGGAGAGTATCAATTAAGTGAAACATGTTTCAATGATTATCTCAAGAAATCGTTTCGTCTGTTCGTTCTTTCGATTAATGACACTTCCCTTTAGTTTACCTTATCGTACTCGTCCAAATTTGTACTGTATTCCTAAACTAGAAAATATTCAGCACCAGTATTATATCGTCAAAAATGTTTCATTATCAATGTTTCATTTATCAATTTTGAGATATGAATTGCTTAGACAACTTAAAAAAAACACTGAAAAATTGTCAGACGAGGAAACATATAAGGTAGTCCCCACGGAATCTTGAACATTTCCATCAGTTGTTCCTTCTTGTTATAACAGTGGAAATAGTTATAAAATTTATGACTATTTTAAACTATATTTGAATTTATATATTCACAAAAAGGCCGTTAAAGGAAAATTGCGTTTTCAGTATGCTAATTGTCGTTTAACTGTCAATGGTATTCTTCGGCTGTAGTAAAACTCCGATGCGGAAGCAGTATTATCAATTGTGGCGGGGGTTGGGGGTGGATTTGTCCCTAAACGTAGGGACATTTTGTTTTGTCCCGCTATCGTAGTGACACTCGGGGAAAACAACTGAAAATATAGGGACTTTGAAAAAATGTCTTTCTTACTGATAGGAATGACATCGCGCATAGCAGAATTTGGAATTTTGTTTACCTATTTGTTAGTCATACACATGCTCACTATTTCCCCTCTTCGGTTCATGTAGGTAGTACTCTTATCCTACTGAACATACATACAATGCTAGCATCCCTAACGACAGTCTCCAGTCGTTTTATTTTTTTTTAAAGTTAGCTCTCGAACACTTTTCTCCCTGGTAGTGGCAGTGGTGATAGTAATGCCTGCCACTTATTCTCAGATCTTTCTTTAACAATTGGCTGTGGTGACAAATCCCTTCATAACCTTAGAACTGTAAATTATAGGGATTATGGCAGATACACCAAAGAAACAGGAAAGAGATAAATGAACTAACACATGAAGAGCTTTCACCTCGGCGGATGCAGTGTTTTCGACTTGAATGGATGGAGGAACGTTGTCTGAAATTATAATTTCGGTAATAAAAAAAATTAGCTAACACCCATAAGCAAATATTGGCAAGACAAACCCAGATACCTACATATTTAGCTTGGTGCATACTTTTTTCTCCTTTAGTTAAACAATGTCTCAATATAATCCTACAACCTTCTGATTAGATGCTAGTTACTGAGTAGTTTAGATACGTGAAGTATGCAACGTAAAAAAACCATACAAACAAACAAACAAACAATATACAGTATTAGGTTAGCGACTCTGTGTAACACATAGCTCTTAAATCATATTTATGCGCTAACATAAGATCAGTAGAATGTTTGGTAACTAGCATATCTTTCTTATTGATAAGTCAGTAAAATGTACTTATTTAAATAATAAGTGAGCCAAGTTACAAGACGTTGGGGCATTTTACAAAACTTTAGGGACACGTAGGGACATTTTGCCTCGGTTTTAGGGACTTCTGAGGCGAAAGGTTGAATTGTAGTTGGCAACACTGGAAGGAAGTTCAAGCCAGTGGTGTGGAATTGTGGGTGTGGCAGCCAGCCGGCTGTCAGACAGTCACTGTCAGTCAGACGGTAATCACCAGTGTTGTCGAAGTGCAGAATTTTCATCTGCTATGCGAAATAAAAAGTCTACGGGCAGCTATCCAAGTTTGTATGCCGATGCGGATTCCACATCTGCATTTTCAGCAGCAATTTCTTCGTGGCGCATTCATGTAAATTTATCATACAAATTGCAATATTTTTTTACTTTTAAACAATTTCTCATTTAAATACAATATTATAAAAGATAAGGCTCTTATCAGAATATGACGGTGATATGATTAATGTACATAAATTGCTAATATATTATAAAATTATTTCCTATATGATTTAATGAGTTATATACTGATACATAAATGCTGTTATGCTTATTAAAAACTTATCTATAAATATATCAGGGACAAATAAGAAAGGAAAAGTCAATACTTCTCATATATATATATATATATATATATATATATATATATATATATATATATATATATATAAATTATATATATATATATGTATATAATATACATGAATGTGTATATGTACATATATATATATATGCGTGTATATATATGTTTTATATAATATATATGCATATATCGAACTACAAATGTCCTTTGATATCTAATTCGCTCTACCTCGGAATTAAT